>NC_091224.1:18667264-18702264 GCF_040958095.1 Procambarus clarkii
TCTGTCGCAGACGTGACATCTATGTAGTATGTATATAAAAAAACTTCTCGGATACGAATGGAACTTGTGTAAAAATTTCAAAGCAATTGGTGAAGGACTTTCTGAGATTAGCGATTTTGAGCAAACGAACATTTACATTTTTATGTAAATGTTCTTCGGTCCGTCCTGCAAACAAAGACCTAAAGGTGATTCCATGCACCTGCCAAACCCCCTGTTTATGAATGAAAAACGGTTTACACACGACTCACAACTGTTGACGCTCGAACACTTCCAGAACAAGTGCTTCACTGATGAATTTTGTTCGAATCGCAACGCTATAAGTGCTTCACCCACGTACTACAAATACAAATAATCGCCAACAGAACCTAAACACCTAACCTAACCTATGCCTATATATGCACAATATGCTAATATATTATAGTATTAATTTATACTTGAGAAAATTCCCGTTTTGAATGAACAGCATATTAAAATTTATGAATGCGTCTGTGGGGTCGACCGCTGGATGTAATGGACTTGAGTCGAGGATGGGTTGAAATGCTTCACCCACGTATTACAAATATAAATAATCCCCAATAGAACCTAAACACCTATAATAACCAAACCTATGGCCTATATATATGCATATTAAGGTAATATAGTATAATATTCATTAATTTTTTAGAAAATTCCCGTTTTGAAGGAACGGCATGTAAATATTTATGAATGCGTCTGTGTGGTCGACCACTGGATGTAACGGACTTGAGTTGAGGACAGGTTGCACCTTTACATTCGAATACGCGCACGTTTTTATATACCTGCTACATTGATGTCAAACCTGTGACAGGTAAAACCATGTTTTTTTAATCTGTGTTTTTCATGTGAGGAAATGGTGGGGAGGACGAGAGGATAGAAGAGTGAGCTAGGGATGGTGGGGAGGACGAGGGGATGGGGCAGTGGGGAATGGTGGGGGTCGGGGGAGAGGGGGGGATGATGGGGAGGACGAGGAGACAGGGTGATTGGTGGGGAAGATGGGGGAGGGTTGCTGTGGCTCTGCAATGCGCTCGCATTGCAGAGCCAAAGCAACACATGGCTGGGTACAGCTAGTGTGTATATATATATATATATATTATATATATATATATATATATATATATATATATATATATATATATATATATATATATATATATATATATATATATAATATATATATATAATATATATATATGTCGTACCTAGTAGCCAGAACGCACTTCTCGGCCTACTATGCAAGGCCCGATTTGCCTAATAAGACAAGTTTTCATGAATTAATATATTTTCTCTAATTTTTTTCATGTGAAATGATAAAGCTACCCATTTCATTATGTATGAGGTCAATTTTTTTTATTGGAGTTAAAATTAACGTAGATATATGACCGAACCTAACCAACCCTACCTAACCTAACCTATCTTTATAGGTTAGGTTAGGTGGCCGAAAAAGTTAGGTTAGGTTAGGTAGGTTAAGTAGTCGAAAAACAATTAATTCATGAAAACGTGGCTTATTAGGCAAATTGGGCCTTGCATAGTAGGCTGAGAAGTGCGTTCTGGCTACTAGGTACGATATATATATATATATATATATATATATATATATATATATATATATATATATATATATATACTAGTATATTTGGTAGCAGTCTTTCCTGTAGACATATATTATTAATATGACCGAAAAAGTAAGATTAGTAATTCTAACACGAATTTTCTCAATCTTTCTTACGTTTCTTTTCACTGTTGATGGTAATTCAAAGATCAATTCTCCAAAATTCGTTTTTATTTCTAGTCTGACGCGACACTTGAGCGCGTTTCGTAAAACTTATTACATTTTCAAAGACTTTAGTTTACACACACACAACTATAACTGAACAGAGTTTGTTGTTGTTGTTATGGATTAAGCTACTCAGAACAAGTTCCAAGTAGCACGGGCTATGGTGAGCCCGTAACTTACCTGGCACAGGAGCGGGGCAAGAAGCACGGGCTATGGTGAGCCTCGTGGACGGGAGATGTCTCCCGAGGAACACAGTTTAAACAGCTTCGATTTTATACCTGCATTTGGGTGAGGTGATATGTTAGAACAGTTTTGGATGAGGTGAAAACAAACTTTCAACACATGACAGAACACGAAACAATGGGTATAATATTTTGTAAGGGGAAGAATGGAAGTAACTGCAAAGGGCCTATTGGCCCATATTTCTTGATGCTTCTATATTGGTGCGGAGTCTTGAAGTGGGTAGAATATAGTTGTGCATTAATTGGCTGTTGATTGCTGGTGTCGACTTCTTAATGTGTAGTGCCTCGCAGATATCTGTATATGTATGTATATATATATAATATATATATATATATATATATATATATATATATATATATATATATATATATATATATATATATATATATATATATATATATATATATATATGACAATGTCAGACCACGGAGGAAAAATGAAACAGGAAATTTCCTTAAGTACTTTCGTATATTAAATACATCTTCAGAAGGCATGTATTTAATTGCCTTCTGAAGATGTATTTAATATACGAAAGTACTTAAGGAAATTTCCTGTTTCATTTTTCCTCCGTGGTCTGACATTGTCACATTCTTAATCACGTGTTTATTTTCGTGATATACACACATATATATATATATATATATATACACACATATATATATATATATATATATATATATATATATATATATATATATACACACATATATATATATATATATATATATATATATATAATATTTATTATTAAACATAAAGATGGAGTCTTTAACTGCTATTTCTAACAGCCGTCTGAATATTTTACTACAAAATCCAGACACTAAGTTAGTGTCAGCAAATAATTGACTTACACAGATATCAATGGTTTCCAACAGAGGAATATTAGTAAAAAGTGATTCAACATCGAAACTGGCATTATAGTTGGGAACTCAAAATTTAAAGAGGAAAGTTCTTTTACAAAATCCTGAGAATTTCTCACAGTAAATTCATTATGCGTTAATGGTTCTAATAATGGAACCAGAAACTTTGCCAGTTTATAATTAAAAGTGCCAATCGCCGATAAAATAGGACGAATCGGTATACCTGTTTTATGAACTTTAGGTAACCCATATAAGATGCCTGGCTTAGAGCCAGTTGCAAGTAATTTAGTATAATCAAAAAGAGAGTCTTTCAGACTTCCCAAAACTCTATTCAGTTTATCCTCACATTTCAAAATATACGAGAAAGGGTCTATATCAACCAACGTAAATTTAGAGGGGTCTTCTAACAACCTTTCAACCTTTTTCACATACTCTAACTTGTCCAAAACCACTATACCCCTACCTTTATCTGGTCTAGTAATGCAAATACTCCTATCATTCTTTAAGCCATTAATACACTCCAATTTCCTTTTGTCAAAAGGAGGGAATGTAGATTTATATTTACCAAAGTCATTAAAGACTTCATGTGCTAAGGAGGAAACAGTACTGATGATATTGGTCCAACTATAATTTGTACCAGTCCTTAGGGTACAAGTTTTCAATGTATTGCATAACCGCTCAAAACCTAAAAAAATGATTAACAAATTTAGGTTTTTTACACGTCAACCCGAAGTCTAACCCTAGAGAGAGAAGTTCTTTCTCAATGGGAAACAGAATTCTCTTTGAAAAATTGAAAACCACCTTATCAGGGTCCACCGAATTAAATGAAGGTATACCCAAGTTACGCAATTTCTTCCCGTGAATAAGTCTACATTTTTCAACCCTTTTATCATTGTAATTTTCATATTTACATTTTAAGGATGCAAAGTCAACCCAGGAAACCAAGATCTTGAATTTCTCCAAGTTCACATGCAATTCACGTTTCAACTTATTTACCCGCTTCTGCTTTTCAGAAATTTCAAAGTCCAACAATCTTAATAACCAAGAATTATATTCACTTGTTAACGCAAATTTGTCGGAATACACTTTAAACCTGAGGAATCTTGGGACCAAACAATGCGCCTTACAGGTATGTAGAAATTCCAAATCCAAGTGAGCCTCCTTAACTGCGAAATCCACTTTTTCTATTCTTCTGTATAACGTAACTATAGGTCTTCCGTATCGTTTTAATAAAATATTTATGATCGATGTTCCCTTCGGGAATCTTAATTTTAAGATGAATAGGAAAACCAGGGATATACTGAACATCTTGTTTCAGATTCTTTACTTTAAAATGCATAACGTTTCGAATACTTCTCGTATTCATCATCAGATGTGAAGTGATCAGAAGTGAAACTTGATCAAGTTTCACTTCTGAAACTTCTATATATATTTACATTAAGTACTTTCGTATATTAAATACATCTTCAGAAGGTCATTTTACAGATCGAGTGATGGGTATAAATAGGCAGGAAGGAGTGGTGAAGTAAGGTGAGGTACAATACTTGGACAACGCAGAAGGCCCATTGGCCCATCAGATGCACCCAATTGGCACATCCGATGTAGCACAATGGCCCATCTGATACAGCAGACATACAAGCATAATATATAGGTAATTATAACATAAAGAAGTAAATATATACAATAAATTAGTGAGACAAATGTTTTTCAATGATTCTACTTAAATCGCCCTTTAGCTGATCTATTAGAAATGGATCTAAGTTATATAGACCACTGCTAATATTCAAATTACTTTCTTTGGTGATCTGTATCAAAGCAGATTCAATTATGTTTCTGTTATAGGTGCTTTTACAATTTGTTATTGAAGAAGCACTCTCCCAATCAATTTGGTGAGCTTTTTCTGACAAATTATTTGTCAGAAAAAGCTCACCAAATTGATTGGGAGAGTGCTTCTTCAATAACAAATTGTAAAAGCACCTATAACAGAAACATAATTGAATCTGCTTTGATACAGATCACCAAAGAAAGTAATTTGAATATTAGCAGTGGTCTATATAACTTAGATCCATTTCTAATAGATCAGCTAAAGGGCGATTTAAGTAGAATCATTGAAAAACATTTGTCTCACTAATTTATTGTATATATTTACTTCTTTATGTTATAATTACCTATATATTATGCTTGTATGTCTGCTGTATCAGATGGGCCATTGTGCTACATCGGATGTGCCAATTGGGTGCATCTGATGGGCCAATGGGCCTTCTGCGTTGTCCAAGTATTGTACCTCACCTTACATCACCACTCCTTCCTGCCTATTTATACCCATCACTCGATCTGTAAAATGACCTTCTGAAGATGTATTTAATATACGAAAGTACTTAAGGAAATTTCCTGTTTCATTTTTCCTCCGTGGTCTGACATTGTCACATTCTTAATCACGTGTTTATTTTCGTGATATACACACATATATTTACATATATATATATATATATATATATATATATATATATATATATATATATATATATATATATATGTCGTACCTAATAGCCAGAACGCACTTCTCAGCCTACTATGCAAGGCCCGATTTGCCTAATAAGCCAAGTTTTCCTGAATTAATATATTTTCTCTAATTTTCTTCTTATGAAATGATAGAGCTACCCATTTTATTATGTATGAGGTCAATTTTTTTTTATTGGAGTCAAAATTAACGTAGATATATGATCGAACCTAACCAACCCTACCTAACCTAACCTAACCTATCTCTATAGGTTAGGTTAGGTTAGGTAGCCGAAAAAGTTAGGTTAGGTTAGGTTAGGTAGGTTAGGTAGTCGAAAAACAATAAATTCATGAAAACTTGGCTTATTAGGCAAATCGGGCCTTGCATAGTAGGCTGAGAAGTACGTTCTGGCTACTAGGTACGACATATATATATATATATATATATATATAATATATATATATATATATATATATATATATATATATATATATATAAATCCCGTAAAGGGTACCCACTATTGCCGAGTTTTCTATCTATCTATCTATCTATCTAACTATCTATCTATCTATCTATCTATCTGTCTGTCTGTTTGTCTGTTTGTCTGTCTGTCTGTCTGTCTGTCTGTCTGTCTGTCTGTCTCTGTCTATCTATTCATTCATGTACCCATCCATCTTTGAATCTATCTTTCCATCAATCGATCAACTAATCTAACCATCTACTTATTATGTATCTGTACATCTGTCCATCCACCTATCAATCCTGCTATCCATCCGTCTGTCTAGCCCTCTATCTATCCATCCATCTATCTATCGATCAATCTACTGTTTGTCTCTATCTCTTATAAACAATATAATTGTCTACACTGGTGTTTGGGTGATAACCAATTAGAGGAGTTTAGAGATGTGAAATACTAAAAAAAATGGAATAGGTGCTCCATTTCCTCTGAAACCTTAGAAGCTGTGTGAAGATTGTCCTGTTTTATGCCACTACGGGCAAGTTATGTATTGAACATATTGAAGTTTCTAAATGAAGTGAAGCTTTCCAATATTTAGATACCTCATCAAACGAAACTTCAATAGCATTTTTCCTCTAACTGTTAAAGTTCCCTGATATCAACAGCAATTTTCGTAGCAAAAGTTAGACCCCCGCTAAACACACACGTGGAAACTACGACGTTGCTACAACGTTAGAACAAGTTGTAATGCCTAACAAGTTGTAACAACTTTCCAACAAGTCATAAAAACCCTATAACAAGATGTAACAACTTTGTTACAAGTTTTATCAAGGGAACAATAAGGACTGTTACGCTGTGTGTCTGTTGGAAAACTGAAGAATATTCCTGCAGTTTGCATGGCAAGATTTAATAAAAAACAGTGATTGGACAAAGAAACCTAATCCAAATTATGTAAGGAATTTATCATTCAGACAAATAAGTGAATATTCGGTTTATGTTTCGAGTTATGATTTCTTTCCACTACACGTAAGGGGCATAACTGGCCGACCCCTCAGTGTTCAAACTGGATAAGCACCTCCAAAGGATACCTGATCAACCAGGCTGTGACTCATACGTCAGGCTGCGAGCAGCCGCGTCCAACAGCCTGGTTGATCAGTCCGGCAACCAGGAGGCCTGGTCGACGACCGGGCCGCGGGGACGCTAAGCCCCGGAAGCACCTCAAGGTAACCTCAAGGTAAGGTATGATATGTCATTTACCTTTTCTAATCAGCCGCCGGCTGTTAAGGTTTTTAGTTCATTGATACAGTTTGAAAAGAAAACAGTCTCGCTCATAACAATTTATACATAATTAAAGGTATTGTTTATGGTTCAATCTTGATAAAAAAAAATTTGACTTCTGAAACAAATAATCTTCTAACAGGTTTAGAAAGATCTTACAGGAGTTAACAGATTATGAAAATCAGTGTTTTCAAAAGAATTAGATACAATTATGTTTATTTTCCTGAAAATAGATGTACGCGTAAAACGGCTAAAACGTTGAAATACGCATTAAAAACAGATTCTTTCCTTCATAAGAAAACCTGACAAATCGAACACTATTGATATTTTGTGAAATATATTTATAAAATAAATGACGATCTTTAAGATTCAACCACATATACCAAGATAAGAAAAAAACGCTTGATGACATTATGAAGGCCTCTAATAGCAGCTTGAGAAAGGTTTTAAGAAATCATAATGACCTTCTTAATCAATTTACTGCCTCATCTCCTTCCCTGGCGTATCTTTATGGCTTGGTCAAGACTCGTAAACCTAACTATCTTACGAGACCTATTATCAGTTCTGTGAGATCCATTACTTAAAAGCTTTCTAAATGGCTCGCCAGAATGTTGTCCGCCATTGTTAACTACTATTTACCGTTCCCTTATGACAAGCTCCGTGAATTTACTTAGCAAATTAAACAATGTTGCTATTAATCCTTATGTTAAATTACTGTTTTCATGTATGCTCTTCATTCACAAACGCTCACGGTGATGTTCTTAGTTATATTCCTGATTACCTCTTTCGTCTGATATCTTTGTCAATCTTGTCAAATTATGTAAGAATTAATATAAATTTAATTTTAATAATTAGAATTATCGACAGATTTCTGGTATAGCGAGGGAAAATCCACTATCTCCAATGGGTTTTGAATTAGTACTTGGGTTTTGTGTGCAGTGGTACAATGTTGTACCATTGTACCACCACGCCACAAAGCTGAGTGCTATACCACTGCACCACTAAGCTGTGTGCTGTACCACTATATAATCACATGAGAAAGCTGAGTGCTGTACCACTGTACCACCCCACCACAAAGCTGAGTGCTGTACCACTGTACCACCCCACTACAAAGCTGAGTGCTGTACCACTGTACCACCACCCCACAAAGTTGAGTACTGTACCACTGTACTACCACTCCACAAAGCTGAGTGCTGTACCACTGTACCACCCCACCACAAAGCTGAGTGCTGTACCACTGTACCACCCCACCACAAAGCTGAGTGCTGTACCACTGTACCACCCCACCACAAAGCTGAGTACTGTACCACTGTACTATCACTCCACAACTCCGAGTGCTGTACCACTGTACCACCCCACCACAAAGCTGAGTGCTGTACCACTGTACCACCCCACCACAAAGCTGAGTACTGTACCACTGTACCACCCCACCACAAAGATGAGTGCTGTACCACTGTACCACCCCACCACAAAGCTGAGTGCTGTACCACTGTACCACCCCACCACAAAGCTGAGTACTGTACCACTGTACCACCACACCACAAAGATGAGTGCTGTACCACCACACCACAAAGATGAGTGCTGTACCACTGTACCACCTGTAACGATCGCCGATTAATTAATAACAGTCCTGTCCGGTCTCAAGATTAACCTTTACCCACCTAGAAAGATCACAGACGGCCCAAGCTGAAATTTGAGTTAAGAAGGAACGAGTCTTAATCACAAACTTGCATAATATTTGCCTTTAAATGGGTAAATTGTGGCAGATTACGAAACAAAATGGCGCCCGAGAGGACAGCGACTCATTCGGGACTTGGTGGGACGCCGCGACGCGTGCTTATACAACGTGAGACGTGATTGGCAGAGTCTCAAGTGCTCAGCCATTCAGCGAAGGATTTTTGTGACGTTATCGGCCGGCACTTAGCCCGCCCTAGGGACTGGAGCCTGGTTCACTCTTCAGCTAGACTTGGGAAAGGGAGGTTGTGAAATTGGCAGATTTGGATCTTAAGTGGCGAGTTGGACCCAGAAGAGAGGCAACAAGACTCCGACATAATGAGGCACCAAGGAGACCTTTCTGCAATAAGGTCGAACGAGTATCGTCGACAAAAAGACTTGCTGAGAGTAGAAGAGTCTGGATAGCATGACAGATTCAGTGAAGGGAACTGCAAGTACCTTCATTTGGACCTTGGTGGGTCAACGTGACTAGACTGAAGCATGATCTTTAACACGTTGCTTTCCTTGTATGAGTAGGTCTGATTGTGTCATGTACCGTGTGTTTTGTTTAAGTTCCTCATTTCCACCATATCTCGGTACCTGTAACTTGTCACCGTTAAACATCATATTATTTTCAGTTGCTCAATCGAAGACTTTATTAATATCTGCCTGCAGCTTTTCCGTGTCTTACACAGAGGCAACTTTCATGCTGATTCTTGTATTATCTGTAAAGGATGACACGACGTATTTTTAGTACTATTTGTCTAGTATTTTTGTCTATATCCGAGATAAGAAAGAGAAAAAGCAGCGGTGCAAGGACTGTGCCCTGCGGAAAAGAGCTTTTCACTGTACTTGAGCTTGATCTTATTTGCTTGACCGTCACTCTCTGCATTCTATTTGACAGAGTTAAAAATCCAACGCCCCCACGTTACCCGTTATTTCTATTGATTTATATTTACGGGCTATTACTCTGTGGTCACATTTGTCGAATACCCTTACAAAGTCTGTATATCCAACCTCTGCATTTTGCTTTTCTTCTAAGGCTTGTGTGGTGTAGTCACAGTGGTCGAGTAACTGTGACAGACAGGATCTTCCCGCTCTATATCCATGTTGTCCCGGGTTGATAGTCACTAAGGCTATGACGGACTATATGGAAAAAGAGAGTTTTTCCATACAGGCCATCATAGTACCCACATAAGTTATGCGCTAACTTATCTTAGGCCATCATAGTACCCACGTAAGTTATGCGCTAACTTATCTTAGGCCATCATAGTACCCACATAAGTTATGCGCTAACTTATCTTAGGCCATCATAGTACCCACGTAAGTTATGCGCTAACTTATCTTAGGCCATCATAGTACCCACGTAAGTTATGCGCTAACTTATCTTAGGCCATCATAGTACCCACATAAGTTATGCGCTAACTTATCTTAGGCCATCATAGTACCCACATAAGATATGCGCTAACCAGACACTTGTCTCTGGCGTTCAAACAACGTGCCCGCAAACATAAACAGCAACAAAAACAGTAAAAAACAACAATAACAGCAACAAAAACAGTAAAAAACAACAATAACAGCAACAAAAACAGTAAAAAACAACAATAACAGCAACAAAAACAGTAAAAAACAACAATAACAGCAACAAAAACAGTAAAAAACAACAATAACAGCAACAAAAACAGTAAAAAACAACAATAACAGCAACAAAAACAGTAAAAAACAACAATAACAGCAACAAAAACAGTAAAAAAACAACAATAACAGCAACAAAAACAGTAAAAAACAACAATAACAGCAACAAAAACAGTAAAAAAACAACAATAACAGCAACAAAAACAGTAAAAAACAACAATAACAGCAACAAAAACAGTAAAAAACAACAATAACAGCAACAAAAACAGTAAAAAACAACAATAACAGCAACAAAAACAGTAAAAAACAACAATAACAGCAACAAAAACAGTAAAAAACAACAATAACAGCAACAAAAACAGTAAAAAACAACAATAACAGCAACAAAAACAGTAAAAAACAACAATAACAGCAACAAAAACAGTAAAAAACAACAATAACAGCAACAAAAACAGTAAAAAACAACAATAACAGCAACAAAAACAGTAAAAAAACAACAATAACAGCAACAAAAACAGTAAAAAACAACAATAACAGCAACAAAAACAGTAAAAAAACAACAATAACAGCAACAAAAACAGTAAAAAACAACAATAACAGCAACAAAAACAGTAAAAAACAAAAATAACAGCAACAAAAACAGTAAAAAACAACAATAACAGCAACAAAAACAGTAAAAAACAACAATAACAGTAACAAAAAACAAGAATTATGATGTAATTTACATCTGGAGGAGGAGCATGAAGAGGGCGCAACAGTTGGGACACTTGTGCGCTATTTCCCCTGGGAGAGCCAGGGAGAGCCTGGGAGAGCCTGGGAGAGCCAGGAGGAGCCTGGGAGAGCCAGGGAGAGCCAGGGAGAGCCTGGGAGAGCCAGGGAGAGCCTGGGAGAGCCTGGGAGAGCCTGGGAGAGCCAGGAGGAGCCTGGGAGAGCCAGGGAGAGCCAGGAGGAGCCTGGGAGAGCCAGGGAGAGTCGATGAGAGCCTGGGAGAGCCTGGGAGAGCCTGGGAGAGCCATGGAGAGCCAGGGAGAACCTGGGGGAGCCAGGGAGAGCCAGGAGGAGCCTGGGAGAGCCAGGGAGAGCCTGGGAGAGCAGGGAGAGCCAGGGAGAGCCTGGAGGAGCCTGGGAGAGCCAGGGAAAGCCAGGGAGAGCCTGGGAGAGCCAGGAGGAGCCTGGGAGAGCCAGGAGGAGCCTGGGAGAGCCTGGGAGAGCCTGGGAGAGTCAATGAGAGCCTGGGAGAGCCAGGGAGAGCCTGGGAGAGCCTGGGAGAGCCAGGGAGAGCCAGGGAGAGCCAGCGAGAGCCCGGGGGAGCCTGGGAGAGCCAGGGAGAGCCTGGGGGAGCCTGGGAGAGCCAGTGAGAGCCAGGGAGAGCCAGCGAGAGCCTGGCAGAGGGAAACATCCTGACCACTCTAGCATATTCACTCCCTTTTACCTGCCATCCCCCTCCCCCACCCCCTCTCTCCGCCTCCATAACGACGCCCCTGATACAGAAGCCAGCTTGGCGGCGTTGTGGAGGGGGAGCACATGACCTTACTTGAGGCGTCTGTGATATATCTGTGTACTCACCTAATTGTGCTCTCTGGGGTTGAGCTTTGGCTCTTTGGTCCCGCCTCTCAACCGTCACTTAACAGGTGTACAAGTTCCGGAGCCTATTGGGCTCTATCATATCTTCACTTGAAACTGTGTATGGAGTCAGCCTCCACAACATGTCTCCGTGGTGTAGTGGTAAGACACTCGCCTGGCGTTCCGCGAGCGCTATGTCATGGGTTCGTATCCTGGCCGGGGAGGATTTACTGGGTGCAATTCCTTAACTGTAGCCTCTGTTTAACGCAACAGTAAAATGTGTACTTGGATGAAAAAACGATTCTTCGCGGCAGGGGATCGTATTCCAGGGACCTGCCCGAAACGCTGCGCGTACTAGTGGCTGTACAAGAATGTAACAACTCTTGTATATATCTCAAAAAAAAAAAAAAAAAAAAAAAAAACATCACCCCCTAATGCATTCCATTTGTCAACCACTCTGACACTAAAAAAGTTCTTTCTAATATCTCTGTGGCTCATTTGGGCACTCAGTTTCCACCTGTGTCCCCTTGTGCGTGTTCCCCTTGAGTTAAATAGACTGTCTATATCTACCCTATCAATTCCCTTGAGAATCTTGAATGTGGTGATCATGCCCCCCTTAACTCTTCTGTCTTCCAGCGAAGTGAGGTTTAATTCCCGTTGTTTCTCCTCGTAGCTCATACCTCTCAGCTCGGGTACTAGTCTGGTGGCAAACTTTTGAACCTTTCCAGTTTAGTCGTATCCTTCACAAGATATGGACTCCATGCTGGGGCTGCATACTCCAGGATTGGTCTGACATATGTGGTATAAAAAGTTTTGAATGATTCCTTACTCAAGTTTCTGAGTGCCGTTCCTTTGTTGGCCAGCCTGACATATGCCGCTGATGTTATCCTCTTGATATGGGCTGCAGGGGACAGGTCTTGCGTGATATCAACCCCCAAGTCATTTTCTCTCTCTGACTCTTGACGAATTTCATCTCCCAGGTGATACCTAGTATCTGGCCTCCTGCTCCCTACACCTATCTTCATTACATTATGTTTGCTTAGGTCAAACTCTAACAACCATTTGTTCGACCATTCCTTCAGCATGCTTAGGTCTTTTTGAAGCCTCAAGCAGTCCTCCTTTGTCTTAATCCTTCTCATAATTTTGGCATCGTCAGCAAACATTGAGAGAAATGAATCTATACCCTCCGGGAGATCATGTACATATATCAGAAACAAGATAGGACCGAGTACAGGGCCCTGTGGGACTCCACTGGTGACTCCACGCCAATCTGACATCTCACCCCTCACCGTAACTCTCTGCTTCCTATTACTTAGGTACTCCCTTGTACACTGGAGGACCTTACCAGCTACACCTGCCTGCTTTTCCAGCTTATGTACCAGCCCAGGAAGCAGCCCGTGACAGCTGACTAACTCCCAGGTACCTATTTACTGCTAGGTAACAGGGGCACTAAGGGTGAAAGAAAATTTGCCCATTTGTTTCTGCCTCGTGCGGGAATCGAACCCGCGCCACAGAATTACGAATCCTGCGCGCTATCCACCAGGCTACGAGGCCCCTGTGTGTGTGTGTGTGTGTGTGTGGTTGTACTATGTGTTCAAGCGGCGGCATGAACGCAGAAGGTAGACTCAGGCCAAGTTATGAACACCATTGCCATAATGAAGGGATATAAAGTCCCCCAAGGGGGGTGGGGGGGAGGAGGGGAGTAATAAAGGCAAATAATCGCAAATAAAGTTGGCAGAAAACATTTAAAAACCCTGGAGAATATTAGTATTTATTAATATACCTTTCATATGTTGAGTCGCGAATTTCACATTCACTTTGAACAATAATTTAACACAATTTATTCATGAATATTGGTACAGTTTGAGCCACGATATTTAAGGATATACATAGTCGTATTGAGCGTTTAGACACCAGCAACAAACGTAAGAACATGAATGAATTAATAATTCCTAGGAAACTGCCCAAAAATGTATTCAAGTTTGAATGCAGATGGAGGGAGGAAGGGAATTATCAGGAGAAAGAACCAATCCATTACGACTATATAACACTGGGAAGGGATCAGGATAAGAATCTGGGATGGGACGGAAGGAAAAGAATGGTGCACAACCACTTGGACATTTGGGGATTGAACGCCAACCTGCATGAAGCGAGACCGTCGCTCTACCGTCCAGCTCAGGTGACTGGTGAATGCTGACGAATGAAAGAAAATTTAGCATAAGTTTTTATGGTCATCCAAGGCCATGACACTCTTGAACCAGGAAAATAGTTTAAATTGTGAACAATTAAATAAGAAATTCAATATTTGCTTTGGAAATATAGAGCTTATAACTGCAAGTAAATAGAGCTTTATTTATCAGAATAATGTGCCCGTGGAACAGTTTATTATGATGTGTTGATCATACTTGTGTGTTGGTCACACTTGTGTGTTGGTCACACTTGTGTGTTGGTCACACTTGTGTGTTGGTCACACTTGTGTGTTGGTCACACTTGTGTGTTGGTCACACTTGTGTGTTGGTCACACTTGTGTGTTGGTCACACTTGTGTGTTGGTCACACTTGCGTGTTGGTCACACTTGCGTGTTGGTCACACTTGCGTGTTGGTCACACTTGCGTGTTGGTCACACTTGCGTGTTGGTCACACGTGTGTGTTGGTCACACGTGTGTGTTGGTCACACGTGTGTGTTGGTCACACTTGTGTGTTGGTCACACTTGTGTGTTGGTCACACTTGTGTGTTGGTCACACTTGTGTGTTGGTCACACTTGTGTGTTGGTCACACTTGTGTGTTGGTCACACTTGCGTGTTGGTCACACTTGCGTGTTGGTCACACTTGCGTGTTGGTCACACTTGCGTGTTGGTCACACTTGCGTGTTGGTCACACTTGCGTGTTGGTCACACTTGCGTGTTGGTCACACTTGCGTGTTGGTCACACTTGCGTGTTGGTCACACTTGCGTGTTGGTCACACTTGCGTGTTGGTCACACTTGCGTGTTGGTCACACTTGCGTGTTGGTCACACTTGCGTGTTGGTCACACTTGCGTGTTGGTCACACTTGCGTGTTGGTCACACTTGCGTGTTGGTCACACTTGCGTGTTGGTCACACTTGCGTGTTGGTCACACTTGCGTGTTGGTCACACTTGCGTGTTGGTCACACTTGCGTGTTGGTCACACTTGCGTGTTGGTCACACTTGCGTGTTGGTCACACTTGCGTGTTGGTCACACTTGTGTGTTGGTCACACTTGTGTGTTGGTCACACTTGTGTGTTGGTCACACTTGTGTATTGGTCATACTTGTGTGTTGGTCACTGATGGACGTCAGCTGTACCATCATGACATGAGGTACACCAGCGGGACATCAGATATACCATTTGGACATCAGCTGTCCCATCGTGACATCAGCTGCACCATCTGGTCATCAGGTTTGTGGGAAAATTAATTGATTAATGAGGAGAACTACTCACTGATTCCATGTGAATAAGTTTTTGTCCAATTTTTTCAGGGAAGTAGTTCCTTTAGACAGGATTTTGACAATTCTTAAAATCCCCTGGCTATCTGGATGATAAAGACGACTTTATCCAATGGCCACTCAGAAGTCTTTATCAATGGATAAAGACGACTTTATCCAATGGCCAGTCAGCCCTAGGGCCATCACTGTCTACCAAGACAATATAGCCAGGCTGGAGATAAGATTTGTTATGAGGGACATTGTGCCCATAGTGATGATCTCGTTCAGATGTAAGATATTCTTTTGTCCATACATCATTCCATTTTTGAATCATGCGGGACAGATACTTATACCCCTGAAGCAACCCGATCTGACCCACATATGAGGGATCTCTGATCTCATCATCCACTAGAGATGGTACTGGAGTCAGAAGTTTTCCATACATTAGGTGGGCAGGACTTAATGGCTCAGGTTGAGTAGGATCAACAGACAGGTATGTCAGCAGTCGGTTATTCACACTGGATTCTATTTCCGTGATTACTGTCTGGAGTTCCTGAAGATTGATTTTTTTACGGTGTAGAGATTTTCTGAAGGATCTTTTGACAGTTTCTATTTACTGTTCATAAAATTCTCCATGCCTTGGGGCTCTTCGAGGGATTAATTTCCATCTGCAGTGACGCTGTTTCTGTGTGGAAATAACTGCAAGATGGGTACAGATTTCCCGAAGACATGCTTCTCCAGCTACCAAGATAGCTCCGTTATCTAAAATCATCAGCTTAGGGCATGATCGGCGTGCTGCGAATCTGCAGAAAGCCTGAATAAATGATTGAGCAGTCATACCGGGTGTTACCTCCAGATGTACTGCTCTGGTGGTGGCACAGGTGAACAGATAGATGTATGCCCTGATGGGTTGTTTATCTGTATTCTCTGTAAGATATTTGGCTCCTGTATAATCTACTCCTGACATCTCGAAAGGATGTAGATGGACCACTCGTTGATTTGGTAGCGGTGGTGGTCCTGGATATGGGCAAGTCCTTGCATCGTTCCTTCAGAAAATCATGCAATTTTTCAAAATTGATTCGACTGACTGTCTTCCTTGAGAAATACAATACTGCTATCTGAGATGTGTGAGTGTGTCTAACACTCCTCCATGTTTGATGATTTACTGATGTGTATGTAACACAATCAACCTTGTGATCCAATGATTCTTTGGTAAAAGCCATGGATGCACAGTATCTGTGTATTTTGATATCTGTGATATTGATATTTGATATCTGTGTATTTTAGTTTTCTGCCACAGTGCAGTTTATTATGATATTCTTGGTCTATACACAGACCGAGTTTTGTATTTTAACTTATGAGGAAGATTTTCATAATCATTCCCATAAGTTTCTCTCTGGGATTGTCTTACCTAATAGATAAGTGCTTCTGGAAAGGTGTATTTTATGCCCCTTTTCATGGGATAATGAAAGTAACACGTTTTGTGTTACTTTGATTAATTTGATAAACGAAGTGTAACGAGTACAATCCAAGATGGATGTTTGTGCTTGCTGCCTGGTGGTAGTTACGGTTTGTGTCGTAATGGCGTGTGGCTTTTGTTCCGGTCAACTACCATTCACTTACCATCGAGACCCATCAAACCAAATATCTGCCTTTGCAAACTGTTTAAACACCATCCCTCTTGATAAGAGATCAGTTGGCTTATCTTTTGTAGGTACATGCAACAACTGAAAGCCTGCAGAAATTTCCCTAATTTCCGAGACGCGATTTCTTACATACGGAGTCGGACACTTGTTGCTCCGTACCCATTGTAAGCTTCATTATCAGACCATATAATATAGACCATACACTCTGTTTGTAAACATACGTTCTCTCCCTTAGGATGCTGCTCAAATATTGCCCAAGATAAGGAACAACCCAAATATTGCCCTAGATAAGGAACAACCCAAATATTGCCCTAGATAAGGAACAACCCAAATATTGCCCAAGATAAGGAACAACCCAAATATTGCCCAAGATAAGGAACAACCCAAATATTGCCCAAGATAAGGAACAACCCAAATATTGCCCTAGATAAGGAACAACCCAAATATTGTCCAAGATAAGGTACAACCCAAATATTGCCCAAGATAAGGTTCAACCCAAATATTGTCTAAGGTACAACTCAAATATTGCCCAAGATAAGGTACAACCCAAATATTGTCTAAGGTACAACCCAAATATTGCCCAAGATAAGGTACAACCCAAATATTGTCCAAGATAAAGTACAACCCAAATATTGTCTAAGGAACAACCGAAATATTGTCCAAGATAAGGTACAATCCAAATATAGCCCAAGATAAGGAACATTCGAAATATTGTAGAAGATAAGGTTCAACCCAAATATTGCCCAAGATAAGGTTCAACCCAAATATTGCCCAAGATAATGAACGACACAAATATTGCCCAAGATAAGGTACAACCCAAATATTGCCCAAGATAAGGATCAACCGAAATATTGCCCAAGATAAGGCACAACCCAAATATTGCCCAAGATAAGGAACAACTCAAATATTGCCCAAGATAAGTTTCATCCCAAATATTGTCTAAGGTACAACTCAAATATTGCCAAAGATATTGAACAATCCAAAACTTGCCCAAGATAAGGTACAATCCTAATATTGCCCTAGATGAGGAACAACCCAAATATTCCCCAAGATAAAGTACAATCCAAATAGTGTTCAAGATAAGGTACAATTCAAATGTTGCCCAAGATAAGGTACAACCAATTTATTGCCCAAGATAAGGAACAACCCAAATATGGCCCAAGATAAGGTACAATCCAAATATTGTCCAAGATAAGGTACAATCCAAATATTGCCCAAGATAAGGAGCAACCCAAATATTGTCCAAGATTAGCTACAACCCAATTATATCCCCTGAAAAGATACAAACTCAACAGGCAACAATAAAGCCGACAACATATGGTACAAGTTGTCCCAGTACCCACTACTCACATTACCTCTTCTTTGGTTTGTGTACCAATTGGTCTACCTTCCTCCGACTTTACGTTCCCAAGTCAGAGTTCTGGCTACTTGTCTAAGCACTTCTCCTGTACTGATTCTGACTCTACTTGTCCTGTGCCCAGTTTTATAAGGAGTACATTTAGTATACGGCACATAACAAAGTCTTTCTAAAATTAAATGATACATCAACCAAAAATTTACGAAGATAATCTATTATGAAACACATAAATAAGTCCAATACTACGCGACAAAGCTGGATCGGAATCCATTAAAATCCGCGGATTCTGGATGACGGATTCTAATAGGAATCCTTCACCATAGTAAAATCTTTTCTAGTTTCTATTAAAAAAACTTGAAAAAACTGTAGGAACTCAATTTCATCATACTGGAGAAAAAAAACCGCTGTGGACATGATAACAAAAATATAAGCATCTAAAAACAATAAACATTATACACAGTGACGCAATATTTAGGGAAACAGGATTCAACTGAAAAGTATACAGAGATGCTCTTTATTACAGAACTTAAATAACTGACAAAGTAAACAGTAAAAACAATACCCAGTGGAACCTGATGTAATTTTCTCCAAGGTCCTAAAGAAATGCATCGAAGTGCTCAGCGGACAAACAATAATTAACTTCAACATATCAGCAGTCAGATGGAAAATCCTAAAGGAATGAAAGACACCCAACGTAGAGGCTGTATTCAAGACGGGGATACTGAAGAGCCCCTGCACTTAAGATCAGTGTCCGTACCATGCATACCCCTACCCAGCACATATTATACTGAATCACCAGGCGGTGATTAGTGAATTATCAGATTCTGGAGAAGGGATTCAGAAAAATGGGTCGAGCGCCTCCCTCATAGGGGTCTCAAGGAGCATTGTGGGGAGGGGGGGGGGGTTCAAGGAACACTGTGGGGAGGGGGTCAGGGAACACTGTGGGGAGGGTGGTCAGGGAACACTGTGGGGAGGGGGTCAGGGAACACTGTGGGGAGGGGGGTCAGGGAACACTGTGGGGAGGGGGTCAGGGAACACTGTGGGGAGGGGGTCAGGGAACACTGTGGGGAGGGGGTCAGGGAACACTGTGGGGAGGGGGGTCATGGAACACTGTGGGGAGGGGAGTCAGGGAACACTGTGGGGAGGGGGGTCAGGGAACACTGTGGGGAGGGGGTCAGGGAACACTGTGGGGAGGGGGGTCAGGGAACACTGTGGGGAGGGGGTCAGGGAACACTGTGGGGAGGGGGTCAGGGAACACTGTGGGGAGGGGGTCAGGGAACACTGTGGGAGGGGGGGTCAGGGAACACTGTGGGGAGGGGGGTCAGGGAACACTGTGGGGAGGGGGTCAGGGAACACTGTGGAGAGGGGGTCAGGGAACACTGTGGGGAGGGGGGGTCAGGGAACACTGTGGGGAGGGGGGTCAGGGAACACTGTGGGGAGGGGGTCAGGGAACACTGTGGGGAGGGGGTCAGGGAACACTGTGGGGAGGGGGTCAGGGAACACTGTGGGGAGGGGGTCAGGGAACACTGTGGGGAGGGGGTCAGGGAACACTGTGGGGAGGGGGTCAGGGAACACTGTGGGGAGGGGGTCAGGGAACACTGTGGGGAGGGGGTCAGGGAACACTGTGGGGAGGGGGTCAGGGAACACTGTGGGGAGGGGGTCAGGGAACACTGTGGGGAGGGGGTCAGGGAACACTGTGGGGAGGGGGTCAGGGAACACTGTGGGGAGGGGGGTCAGGGAACACTGTGGGGGAGGGGGTCAGGGAACACTGTGGGGAGGGGGTCAGGGAACACTGTGGGGAGGGGGTCAGGGGAACACTGTGGGGAGGGGGTGAGGGAACACTGTGGGGAGGGGGTCAGGGAACACTGTGGGGAGGGGGTCAGGGGAACACTGTGGGGAGGGGGGTCAGGGAACACTGTGGGGAGGGGGTCAGGGAACACTGTGGGGAGGGGGGTCAGGGAACACTGTGGGGAGGGGGGTCAGGGAACACTGTGGGGAGGGGGTCAGGGAACACTGTGGGGAGGGGGTCAGGGAACACTGTGGGGGGGGGGTCAAGGAACACTGTGGGGAGGGGGTCAGGGAACACTGTGGGGAGGGGGTCAGGGAACACTGTGGGGAGGGGGTCAGGGAACACTGTGGGGAGGGGGTCAGAGAACACTGTGGGGAGGGGGTCAGAGAACACTCTGGGGAGGGGGTCAGGGAACACTGTGGGGAGGGGGGTCAGGGAACACTGTGGGGAGGGGGGAGGGGAACACTTTTGACTTGTTTTCAAAAGAGGACAATTGATCACATTTCCTTCTGGTGTAAAAATCTATCATAATAATTCATTTCGTGACATATCACAAGCTGGAGATGAATTTATTGAACCAGAGGGCCAAAGATACAAGAAGTTTGGGACTCACTGCTCTGTTGGAGGCAAATCTTGTATCCACATGCTAACATGGCTTCTGAGATGGCAAGTTTTTATTGTATTTTATTGATTTATTTATTTATTTATTTATTTATTTATTTATTTATTCAAGAGTTCTCACATTCTTGTACAGTCACTAGCAAACATAGCGTTTCAATCAAGTCCTTAATCCTAATATTCCCCGGAATACGACCCAACAAATTGTTTAACAACCAGATACCTATTTTACTGTTGGGTACACAGAGACTACAGTTAAGGATTGGCGCCCATTAAATCCTCCCCAACCAGGATACGAACCCAGGCCAAAGTGCTCGCGTAACGCGAGGCGAGTGTCTTACCACTTCGCCACAGGACTGCAAGTCCTGCCTGTCGATTCCTTTCCCCTCCCTCCCACTGAAGTTACATGTCAAGGACACGGATAAATACCAAGAACAGGAAACACAGGCACAGCGTACCTTGCTGTGTTGTCAGATGGCAATGATTCAGCTCCACGCAAGAGGCTGCTCCCTCATGGGGTCTACAGCGCAAAAAGGTTAACTGGAGGCGAACAGTTAAAGCGTGACGTGATAACTAGAGAAGTGAGGGAGATAAACAGAACGGTAAGGACGGAACACACAAAAAAGGTGGATAGGGTAAGTTTACAGGTAAGCTATGGTGGGAATTCAAAGTTTACAGGTAAACTATGGTGGATACTCCAGGTTTACAGGTAAACTAAGATGGGTACTCCAAGTTTACATGTAAACTATGATGTTATTCCAAGTTTACATGTAAACTATGATGGGTACCCCAAGTTTACAGGTAAACTATGATGGGAACTCCATGTTTACAGGTAAACTATGATGGGAACTCCAGGTTTATAGGTAAACTATGATGGGAACTCCAAGTTTGCAGGTAAACTATGATGGGAACTCCAGGTTTACAGGTAAACTATGGTGGGTACTCCAAGCTTACAGGTAAAATATGGTGGGCACTCCAAGCTTACAGGTAAAATATGGTGGGTACTCCAAGTTTACAGGTAAAAAAATCAGATAAAAAATTAAATTTAGGATAGTAGACACGTGATTAATTTAAGAAGGATACAGAGGGTACAGTAACGGTACAAGAGGTGCAGTAATGGCACAGAAGCTACAATAATGGTACAGGAGGTAGAATCATGGATTGTACTTGCATGTACCTGGATGGGATGTTAGGCCCACATACCCACCACAGCCCGGTTGGTCCGGCACTTCTTCAGAAAACTACCCAGTTTCTCTTGAAGATATCCACGTTTGTTCCGTCAATATTTCTAATGTTCGCTGGGGGAATGTTGAACAACCACGGACCTCTGATGTTCATACAGTGTTCTCTGATTGTGCCCATGGCACCTCTGCTCTTCACTGGTTCTATTCTGCATTTCCTTCCATGTCGTTTACTCCAGTATGTTGTTATTTTACTGTGTAGATCTGGGACCTGGCCCTATAGTATTTTCCTTGTGTATAATATTTTATACCTCTCTCTCGTTTCCTTTTTAGGGAGTACATTTAGAGTGCTTTGAGACGATCCCAATAATATTGGGGCTGTATAGTGTCAATGTATGCTGTATATGTTCCCTGTATTCCCTCATTTCAGCAATCTCTCCTGCTCTGGCGGGGAAAGTTGGTATCGAGTACACTCAAGACAGGACAGCACAAGTGATTTGAATAGTACAACTATTGTGATGTGAATTCTGGATTACATCACAAGGTTCTCGTAATCTATCCTATCATTTTTCTGGCTGACGTAATATTTATTTGGTTATGCTCCCTAAACGTTAGGTCGTCAGACATCATTATTCCTAGATCCTTTTCATGCTGTTTTCCTACTATGGGTAGATTTGATTGTGTTTTGTACCCCTGTATTTTGTTTCAGGTCCTCATTTTTATTGTACCTGAGTACCTGGAATTTATCACTGTTAAACATCATGTTATTTTCGAAATTACCCAATCGAAAACCTTATTAATATCTGCTTGTATTTTGTCAATGTCTTCAACAGAAGTAATTTTCATGCAGATTTTTGTGGCATCTGCAAAAGACGATATGAAGCTAATGGTACTATAATTAAAAATAATGGTACAGGAGGACAAATATTTTTACAGAAGGTACAATAATGGTACAGACGGTGCAAAAATGATACAGGAGGTACAATTATTCTGCAGAAGGTACAATTCGGGTATTTTTTTATTGTACCTTAAGAACATCACATAAGTTCAGAGAAGCATGATATTATGTAGGCCAGAAATATGAAAAATTACGCATCCAGAGACGAGGAAGGACGTAGGAGTTAGCTGCAGGATATGACAGCTAATAATAAGCAACTGAAATACGTTACTCTTGAAGCAAATACCATTGTGGGCGGCATGGATGCAAAATGAAAACAGAGAAAACAGTTAATTATTCGTATTTGGTATGTGTGTTTCTCCTGATAAAGACGTGATCAGTGTATCCATATGGACTAAAGACGCTGACGAACGGAGGTAGAGGACACTCACACAGGGAGTGATAATTCAATTACCAGCTATCATTAGGACGATGTTGATATTGTGAAGCCAAAATGGAAACAGGATTGGAGAGTCTTGATTAGTACAAGTCTTATGTAAAAATAAAAGCATAAATTATTTTAATACATTGATTTATTGATATAATGATTAGCGTCAAGGGCATCGAATGAGAGATTTATACAAAGGTTGATATATCCTAATTCTCGGTGGATGTAAACTGAGTGATTACTTTAGTTCTGGATACTCTTGAGGGGTAAGGTTAGACTTGTTGGTTGTTTAATAAGCATTAACAACGCTTGGGCACAAGATAGGCCTCCAGCCAAACACCATATCAACCACTTAGTGTTATTTTTCCACTTTATCTAGTACTGGTTAAGACGCATTTTCAGCGTACAGCTCATTTGTGGTCTCTGAGCTATAAAGTGGGTATTATTTCACTTAAACGTTTATAGAGAAGAATGGCAAAACTAATCCCAGGATACAGGACATTCTCCTATGAAAATATATATTTAAAAACGTAATTTAAAGTAAGGGAGACATCATTAAAAAGTATATACAAAGAAGAAAGGGTATAACAAAGAGAATTATAAACAATGGATATAATAATACTAATAATAATCTCTATTCACAAGAAGAGGCAATGGATTGGTGAGATTACATAAGAGTGGTGTTTTTACATTCGAGAGAGGCCACTAACACGCATGGCGTTTCGGGCAGAAACACTATGAATTGGATAAACTATAAATTGGATATGGATATATTACGGAAAGCCCTGGGTAAATACTGGTTTTGAAAGAGGATTGTTGATTTATAATGCAAATTGCCGGATCGCACAATAAAAGATGGATCATTTCAATCATAATGTTAGACAAATATATGACTCGATAAGGTAACCGTCGGTGCCCGGGTCTCCCGCACACACCCTCCCGATCTTCTTCACACACACACACACACACACACACACACACACACACACACACACACACACACACACACACACACACACACACACACACACACACACACTCTCACCGTCCCCCTTATTGCTATAACAGTCTTCACTATTCGTTGTTTTCATCGCTGTAAATAATTTCATGCCATTGATTTTCCCCGCCACACACACTTACCCATATACTTCCACATACACGCCCCGGTGTCTCCCAGCACAAACGCTTCCGTATCTCATCTCTCTCCCGGCCCACAAATGCCTTTTCCCCATGTCCTCCCTCCCTGCTCTCACACACTCCCGTCCCATCTCCTCCCTCCCTGCTCTCACACACTCCCGACCCATCTCCTCCCTCCCTGCTCTCACACACTCCCGACCCATCTCCTCCCTCCCTGCTCTCACACACTCCCGTCCCATCTCCTCCCTCCCTGCTCTCACACACTCCCGTCCCATCTCCTCCCTCCCTGCTCACACACACTCCCGTCCCATCTCCTCCCTCCCTGCTCTCACACACTCCCGTCCCATCTCCTCCCTCCTTGCTCTCACACACTCCCGTGCCATCTCCTCCCTCCCAGCTCACACACACTCCCGTCCCATCTCCTCCCTCCCTGCTCTCACACACTCCCGTCCCATCTCCTGCCTCCCTGCTCACACACTCCCGTCCCATCTCCTGCCTCCCTGCTCTCACACACTCCCGACCCATCTCCTCCCTCCCTGCTCACACACACTCCCGACCCATCTCCTCCCTCCCTGCTCACACACACTCCCGTCCCATCTCCTCCCTCCTTGCTCTCACACACTCCCGACCCATCTCCTCCCTCCCTGCTCACACTCTCCCGACCCATGTCCTCCCTCCCTGCTCTCACACACTCCCGACCCATCTCCTCCCTCCCTGCTCTCACACACTCCCGACCCATCTCCTCCCTCCCTGCTCACACACACTCCCGACCCATCTCCTCCCTCCCTGCTTACACACACTCCCGTCCCATCTCCTCCCTCCTTGCTCTCACACACTCCCGACCCATCTCCTCCCTCCCTGCTCACACACACTCCCGACCCATCTCCTCCCTCCCTGCTCACACACACTCCCGTCCCATCTCCTCCCTCCTTGCTCTCACACACTCCCTTCCTCATCTCCTCCCTGCACACACACGCCCTCACCGTCTCAACCTTCCCAATACAGTTACGACCATTTATTTTCCCCCATCACTGTATCCATTTTTCATAGACACTATCTTCATCACTGTAACCAAAATGTTGCACCCAGAATGCAAATCTGTCATTTGCTCATATGTTTTGAAATTTAATAACTGATTTCTTTATTAGCACTTTTAGGTATATCAGTATTTGCGCAGCTGCCCTAGACTATCTGAAGGGGAGTACAGTGTGTCAAAAACTAGATACGTGGTGCTAAATATTCCCATCACACACGATAGTTAGTCATACTGAGGCATGTGATCATTAGTCTGCACTGGCACACTCTGGCTACATTATGAGGATAATTATCAACACAAGAGTGAATAAGGCAGCAGTGATACTAGACGTCCCCATCTCGCAGGATGGTTAGTCATACAGGGCCATGTGTTCAGTAACCTACACTGGCAAATTTTGGGTGCATTATGCGGATATCCTCAAGAACACCAGAGTTAATAAACTAATTGCAATGCTCCGGGTACCTCATGCCAACGGGTGTGAATGGTTTAATAACTGGGCATTCAGTGATGTAGTATGCGAGATCATACCCCAGTTTCTGCTTACGGAGTTTGCATCTGGAGTGCTCAGGATTGGGAGATCCGTCACCTGTAGCTACCTGCCACAGTTAACGGTAGCCCAACCTGATCCTTGCAACCACTGTGTCGCACAGGCTGGTGGATGTTTGTGCTGCCCATAATCATAGGTTTTTAATCGAAACAAATACTAGGTTTATGTACTCATGCTTTCAGGCCCTCGGTAGTCAGTAATTTCTCTCCTATCGGACCTGAGTGTTTCGAATAATGTCTTGACAACAGAGATGGGGATACCTAGGTTTAATTCAACTTCATCTTTGTTAGACGTTATTTGGCTGCAATGTCTGTGTCATCATGATGAGTTATAATTATATGAGATGTTATCTATACAACAGAGCTTTAAATCTTTTACTCTGTGTAGCAATCAAGTCAGTTATAATTGCTAGTATGAGATTTTTACTGTCAATCTGACAGGAGAAACTTTCAGCTGAATTTGCTCAAATTTAAACATGAAGAAATATATTGACTCAGGACAAAACGTTTCACATCCACAGATCTCGTTAAGCAGAGAAGTTGGGGCGTGGGTAATCCCCCTCCTTCAAGAGAGGAATGGGATTTATCATTAACCACCTATTATTCACAATAGTACCCCCCCCCCGCCCCATAATCCTGCAAAGTTTAATAAGGCTAGCCCCAAGCATCTGGCCTCCAGCCTTGGACAGGCACAATGAAACAAAACTGACCTTCTGTTTATTGATATAAACTGAGTTTGACCGGGAATAAACAGTAGCGTTTTGGAAGGAACAAAACACCCTTCTTGTGTTTCTATGTTCTATATGAAAAAATAGTGTTCGTTGCAAGGGACAAAAATAGTGTTCTAAGAGGAAGAAGGATTATTGTTTCAAGAGGATCAAAGAGTAGTGTTCCAAGGGAGTAAGGAACTGACAGATAACATAAATGGGGAAGAGGAAGTGGAGAACTGTCACAGGACCTATACATCAATGATCTTTGTCGTTCATAATATTCATAAATGATACTGGTGATGGAATATAAAGAAATACACTTAAAAATACCCAGACAGTACTGAAGCAGACGTCTCCAGGAAGTGTAGTTCAGTCCTCACATATTTAAACATTGTTTAGTTTGTGAAAAGAGGTTAAAACTAGATACCACTTCAATAAAGTGGATATTGGAAATGCTGTTTGTAAACACGATCACTCCGAGAGAATACTTAGCTTCGTATAAAAGAGAATAACAAATAACAATATCAAAGTCATCGATCAATTTCATCTCGTACCTGGTAGACCCTCATATGATAATAATGTTTACTTGGGGGAACTTTGCTACAGAATGAACATAACTTCTATTAAAAATGTGATACAAAGAATAACAAATTGAAATCCGCAGTAAGAACAATTTGTCGTTCCAAACCGATTTATAGCACTATAATTACGTTATCCTGATGCAGAGGGCATTGTGGGAGACATTATCCAGCTTGTTCTCTTGATATGATAATCAGGGAAAAAATCCAACTTTTAGCCTGACCAGAAATGTTCGAATCCACGCAACCAACTAACCTATCGAGGCCGATGCATTTAAAACTCATCTACTTGCGAGCCGTTACTTTTCTTCAATAGCACGCATTTGTAACGTTGGTTACGATCATTTAAAAAAACGCGACGTATTAGTTGAGAGGCTTGCATGAGCAACCACGAAAATGGTAGAAAGACGACGACAAAGAGGAAATAATGAGACGTTGAAACAAATCAACTAATTCACCCTCTGTGGGGGGCCCCAAGCACTTGTCCTGGACACAACCGATCCTCCATATGTAACCTATACCTATCAACGGTATAGGTTAAGTAATAATTCTAATTAAGAAGCAATAAGACGCTCATCTTAACATACTAAGAAGGTTAGGTGAGGTCTATGTTTTCTATGAAGCTTTTCAAGGTAAACTAAAATATTCACAATCAATTAGTATGTCACATATGCACTTATTAAATAAGCCAATATTGACTAAAAGCAAGTGCGAGAACGGGTTGGATCCTCAGATCAGGTTTATTCCATCCAGCGGTCGACCCCAAAGACCCATTCATCAATTTTAACATTTTGTTCATTCTAAAAAAGAATTTTCTCAAATGTAAATTAATATATTTATATATTAGGATACAGCTGTGCATATTTAGGCATTGGTTACGTTAGATGATTGGGTTTTGTTGGCGATTATTTGTATTTTGTAGTGCGTGGGTGAAGCCTTTACAGCTCTGTGTTTCGAACAAAAATCGTCCGCGATGTCGTTCGAGAAGTGTTCGAATGGCATCAGTTTTGAGCCGTGTGTAACAGTCCGTTCTCATAAACAAAGTCCTAAAGTCCATTCCGTGCACGCGCCAAACCCCCTGTTTAAGAATGAAAAACAGTTTACACGCAACTTACAACTAATGACTTCCGAACACTTCCGGAACAAAGTGCTTCACTGACGACTTTCGTTCGAACCACAACGCTGTAAATGCTTCACCCACGTACTACAAATACAAATAATCTCAAACAGAACCTAAACACCTAAGCAATGCCTAAATATGCACAATATGCTAATATACAGTGATATTAATTTATATTTGCGAAAAATCCTGTTTTTAATTAATGAACTTCATGTAAATATTGATGAATGCGTCTTTGGGGTCGACCGCTGGATGGAATTGATTTGGTCTGAGGAAGGGTTTTGTGTAAACGGTTTTTCATTCATAAACAGGAAGTTTGGCGGGTGCATGGGATGGACTTTGACCTATGCTTATGAGGACGGGCTGCGGTCTCACCGACGGGGCTCAATCCCCGACTGATAAATTGGTCACCATTCCTTTCATCCGTCCTATCCCTAATCTTTATCCTCATTCCTCCCAAGTGCTAGAGAGTCGTATTGGATTAGTTTTCTTCGGATAATTTTCTTACCTTACCTTATCCTCTATCGACGTAACTATTCGTTCGCTAAGAAGAGTCGTAGACTACAGAAACAAGCTGAACAATTACAACTATTAGAACACACTTTTTTAACTCATTTTTATTAAATAAGAGAACAATTCACAACTCGAAATTATTAACTGTAAATATAACTTTCCTTGCACTGGCAAATAGGCCTACTGCAGTGCTCATTTGATCTTAAGATATGTACATCACCGGCAATTAATAATTGCTATACACGTCCCATTACGTCCCTGAGAAAATCCACATGTTCAAGACCATTAAGCGGAGTAAACATTTCCAATATACTGAATATATCCTGAACCAGATATAACCCTGGAAACACAAACCGAATCTGTCTCTATTTTCCGCTTGTTACAACTTGTAATAAAGTTGTTACATCTTGGCTTAACGTGTTTATGACGTATTAGAACGTTGTTACAACTTGCTATATTGGTTGTTATAACTGGTTAGGAAGTGTTAAAACTTGTTCGAACGTTGTACCAACGTCGTAGTTTCGGTGTGTGTTTGGCGGGAAAGTATATCTAAGACAGTCAATATTTATTAAAAGCAGCGTTGGAATCCCAAGAGAAAACCCGATGATATCCGTAGCAATTACCTTTTATATAAATATATTTCAGCTCTTCAGTTTCGTTCAAAGGATTAATCGGGCCACCATTCCCAGGCTGCGCGAGGCTTCCTTACTACTCCACTCGGGTCGGCTGGACGCCAAAGCCGGCAGTGTAATCTCAAACACAAAACACATTACTTGGCAATTAATCGGGACAAACACGGTGGTGGTGGCGTTGGAGAGGAAGCTGATGGCAAGCTAATGGGTCTGTGGCCGCCTGTTACCCCTGGAGACGCTGGGGGTCGGCCAACCAACATCATGACTGGAGTCGGTGCTGGAAGCTGGAACATCTGCCAGCTGCTGGAGTCGACCAACTGTTCGGGTTGACCAGCCACCATTGTGACTGGAGTCGGTGCTGGAAGCTGGAACATCTGCCAGCTGCTGGAGCCGACCAACTGTTCGGGTTGACCAGCCACCACTGTGACTGTAGTAGGTGCTGGAAGCTGGAACGTCTGCCTGCTGCTGGAACTGACCAACTGTTCGGGTCGACCAGCCACCATTGTGACTGTAGTCGGTGCTGGAAGCTGGAACGTCTGCCTGCTGCTGGAGCTGACCAACTGTTCGGGTCGACCAGCCACCATTGTGACTGTAGTCGGTGCTGGAAGCTGGAACGTTTGCCTGCTGCTGGAGCCGACCAACTGTGCGGGTCGACCAGCCACCGTCGTGACTACAGTCGGTGCTGGAAGCTGGAACGTCTGCCAGCTGCTGGAGCCGACCAAATGCTCGGGTCGACCAGTTACCGTCGTGACTGTAGTTGGTGCTGGAAGCTGGAACATCTACCAGCTGCTGGAGCGGACCAACTGTTCGGGTCGACCAGCCACCGTCGTGACTGTAGTTGGTGCTGGAAGCTGGAACGTCTGCCAGCTGCTGGTGCCGACCAACTGTGCGGGTCGACCAGCCACCGTCGTGACTGTAGTTGGTGCTGGAAGCTGGAACGTCTGCCTGCTGCTGGAGCCGAGCAGATGCTCGGGTCGACCAGCCTACACGATTACTAAAGTTGGCGCCAGAAACCTGAACGTCGTTCAGTTGCTGACTCTGACGTGTCGAACAGAAGGATTTTTGAGCTATCTGACAGAAACAGAAGTAATAGACTAGTTTTGTATTAGTGGATTTTTTTCGATAATTCATGGGTTCTAACAGCATGATATTCGGAAATGTAGAAGGTTAATTAACTGCAGATGGCGAGAACGAAATACTTTTGAAGGAATGCATGCAGTGTGTCTAACTATTATTTACTGAGGACCTTCAACTCCCTCAGGTGATTCGTAGAAACAAGCTATTATTATTAGGAGAAAGTCATATGCCTAAAAAATTAGGCACCCATCCCCACACATCTGAAATTAAAGGAAGTGATGACTTGTCGGTCCATCCTGGACCATTATTAAGGTGTGCAAAAAAGGAATGTTTTTTGTTGTTGTTGTTTTAGGTTCAGCTGCTCGGAACAACACGTTCCAAGTAGCCTGATGTTCCCATCACTGAAATATAAGAAAACAGTTAAACAATTAAATGAAAATATGAAAAAATAAGCTAAACTCACGAAATGAACGGTATGGTAAACAACACAGCTCAATTCCAACACAATTCACACAAAATAATTAAATCGAAATTAAAATAAATCAAAGTCTATGAAAATTCAATTGATCAATGCAATCAGAAATATTGAAATGGGATTGTAACATATTTAGTATCGTATGTATGCCATGTGTAGTATAGCTCTTACATGTAACAGATGTTCTTGTTTTTCAAGAAGAGCCTAGTTGTACCTGTCACAGGTGTTGCATCTTTAATTATACTTACGAAATGAAAAGTATGGTAAACAACACAGCTCAATTCCAACACAATGTCACAAAAAATTAATTAATTAAAAAATAAAAAAAATCGAAATCTATGAAAATTCAATTTATCAATGCAATCGGAAACATTGAAATTGAATTCGTGACATATTTAGTATAGCGTGCATGTTGCTATTATATGCAACAGATGGCGCTGTTTTTAAATAAACGCATGTTTTTACCTGTCACAGGGGTGGTATCTTTATAATAGGTATATAAAAAGATGCGCCTATTCGAATACATGGTTGTGTCAAAATTTCAAAGCAATCAGTGAAGAACTTTCGGAGATTACAGCGTGTGGTACTCTTACGTCCAACAGATGGTGCTGTTTTTCAAAAAAAGGATGTTTTTCCTGTCACAGGTGAGGCATGTATATAGTAGATATATAATAAGACGCACCTATTTGAATGCAACGTTGTGTCAAAATTTCAAAGCAATCGGTAAAGAGGTTTTGAAGATTTCCCTCACATGAAAAGCACATGAAAAGCACCGTTTTTCAGAAAAAACATGTTTTTTTACCGTCACAGACGTGACATCTATATAGTATGTATATAAAAACCTGGCCGGATGCAAATGGAACGTTGTGTGAAAATTTCAAAGCAATCGGTGAAGAACTTTCGGAGATTAGCGATTTTGAACAAACGAACATTTCCATTTTTATTTATATAAATATATATGTTTGGCCCGTCGACCTTTAACCTAACCAGCTACCTTCCTCAGTTGGTTTATAAACCAACTGAGGAAGGTTTGAGGAAGGAACCATCACCAGACAGTGAAACACAATTAAAAAAGTCTATGGATGAAAACACATTTCAACAAACTTTATTTGGGAGTTGAAGTTAACAATTATTTATAATTTTTTTTCTTTTTTGTCGTGATCGTCGCATAGAGTTGGACGATGCGGCTACCGGCAAAAAATCAAAAGCCAGTCATAATTTTGTTACGAGAATACGACTTCTCTGTGTCACAGAGGAGTCACTGTGACATCGTGGGTCAAGACTCCCCTCGGTGTCCTGTTTGCGAACTTCTACATGGGTACCATTGAGCAGAGGGTCTTAGTTGACATGGACTTGAAATCCGCCATATACTGCCAGTACGTTGATGACATTTTTATGCAGGTACCTGATGTGAGACGTTTGTAGCAGCTGAAGGAGGCATTTGAGCGGAATTCGGTGTTAAGTTTCACTTACGATATGGAGTGTGATGGGAGGCTGCCCTTTCTAGACGTAACACGGAAGGAACGGAGGCTTCCACACTGCAGACTACACTAAGGAAACGAACATAGGAATGTGCCTTAATGCCAACAGTGACTACCCAGAGAGGTACAAGAGGAGAGTTGTCAATGCTTACGTCGACTGTGCTCTCACTCACAGCTCTGGTTGGAAGCAGGTCGAAGAACTCTGTAGGGTAAGGCACCTAGTCAACAATGGCTTCTCTAACGGTAATGTTGAAGACGTCATCAAAAGAAAGGTGAAACGCCATGCAGCCTCTGAAGAGTCCACTACCACAACACTTATACCTCCTATTAGACTGTTTTACAGGAACTTCTTTTCGACGGCCCACAAAACGGAGGAAAGTGTCCTGAAAGATATTAATAGGAACGTTATCCCCACAGACACAAATCAGAATTAGATACAATTAACAATTTACTACTAAAACAAGAAAACGTCCATCCTACTCGTGAAGAACTCTCCAGACACCAAACAGAACGCCTTGAAAGAAACCAACGTCGTCTATCCTTTCACATGACCACTTGGGATCTGTCAGCCCCAAAGATCACAGTATAGGCAAGACAACAACGTCTCTTTCTAGGCGATTAACAATGCACAAACAATAGGGCTCCATCAATGAGCATATAATCTCCACACACAACCAGTCAATCACCAGAGAAATCTTAACAAGCAACACAAAAGTTATCGACAGATACAACGATAACAGGAGACTTGACATCAGCGAGGCCCTACACATCAAAAAATCAAGACCAGCAGTCAACAATCAGTTAAAACATAATTACATTCTACCTACTTCAAGACCCCGTACTAACTCAGAGATCGTAGAAGCAAGAGCATAGGGATTTAATGGTCAATAATACCTATTATGCCACTCATCCACTTGTTCATTTCAATCATGTCCTGTACCACCTCACCTGAAGCGAATATAAGCTTTGGCAGTGAAAGGGAAATTGGTCTTTGAAAATGTAAGGAGTGTCTTGCGAAATGCATCCCTAGGTGTCAGACTATAATATAGTGTGAAAATGAACTTTGGAGAGTTAATTTTTCAACTTCCCTCGACAGTGTAGAATAACATTAGAAATATTGACCAGATTCGTTTTAGAATCATTAATCTTACCCTTTCGGTCATATTCAACAACATATGTTTACAAAAAATACTGCTACCAATATATATATTTATATATATATATGTCGTACCTAGTAGCCAGAACTCACTTCTCAGCCTACTATGCAAGGCCCGATTTGCCTAATAAGCCAAGTTTTCGTGAATTAATTGTTTTTCGACTACCTAACCTAACCTAACCTAACTTTTTCGGCTACCTAACCTAACCTAACCTATAAAGATAGATTAGGTTAGGTTAGGTAGGGTTGGTTAGATTCGGTCATATATCTACGTTAATTTTAACTAAAATAAACAAAAATTGACCTCATACATTATGAAATGGGGAGCTTTATCATTTCATGAGAAAAAAATTAGAGAAAATATATTAATTCAGAAAAACTTGGCTTATTAGGCAAATCGGGCCTTGCATAGTAGGCTGAGAAGTGCGTTCTGGCTATTAGGTACGACATATATATATATATATATATAATATATATATATATATATATATATATATTCACCGAGAGTTTATTTTAGGCCTGAAATGTGTTCAGCACTCTGGTATACTGCTGGTCGATCAATAAGATATTGTGTTGCCCTAAATAACCCACAGAGGCTGACAGGCTTTAAGCCCAACACCAGACCAAACCAGAAACATCAAATTTATAAAATATTTGGTTGAGAAAAAACGCCTCGCCTGGAAGTACCCGGGCAGAATTAACCAAAGCTTTTAGAAGGGAACCGGTACATTGTCAAGAGTACTCTCGGCTTAGGTTAGGTTAGGTTAGGTTAGATAAGGTTAGGTTAGGTTAGGTTAGGTTAGGTTAGATTAGGTTAGGTTAGGTTAGATTAGGTTAGGTTAGGTTAGATTAGGTTAGGTTAGGTTAGGGTAGGGTAGGGTAGGGTAGGTTATCCGTTCTGTTCACCTACTAGGAGTGAGAGCCACCTGACGGGCATGGCTGCCATCTTATGGTAGTGTCAACACACTGATGCTTGTGCCAGCTGGTAGTCGTGTCAGCCAGCTGGTAGTCGTGTCAGCCAGCTGGTAATTGTGCCAGCCAGCTGGTAGTCGTGTCAGTCAGTTGGTAGTTGTGCCAGCCAGTACAGCCAGTACTCACCGAGGCCAGTACTCACCGTGGCTAGTACTCACTGGAGCCAG
>NC_091224.1:18707264-18762264 GCF_040958095.1 Procambarus clarkii
GCACGCGGGAAGAGTCCCCGAGCACAGCACGCGGGAAGAGTCCCCGAGCACAGCACGCGGGAAGAGTCCCCGAGCACAGCACGCGGGAAGAGTCCCCGAGCACAGCACGCGGGAAGAGTCCCCGAGCACAGCACGCGGGAAGAGTCCCCGAGCACAGCACGCGGGAAGAGTCCCCGAGCACAGCACGCGGGAAGAGTCCCCGAGCACAGCACGCGGGAAGAGTCCCCGAGCACAGCACGCGGGAAGAGTCCCCGAGCACAGCACGCGGGAAGAGTCCCCGAGCACAGCACGCGGGAAGAGTCCCCGAGCACAGCACGCGGGAAGAGTCCCCGAGCACAGCACGCGGGAAGAGTCCCCGAGCACAGCACGCGGGAAGAGTCCCCGAGCACAGCACGCGGGAAGAGTCCCCGAGCACAGCACGCGGGAAGAGTCCCCGAGCACAGCACGCGGGAAGAGTCCCCGAGCACAGCACGCGGGAAGAGTCCCCGAGCACAGCACGCGGGAAGAGTCCCCGAGCACAGCACGCGGGAAGAGTCCCCGAGCACAGCACGCGGGAAGAGTCCCCGAGCACAGCACGCGGGAAGAGTCCCCGAGCACAGCACGCGGGAAGAGTCCCCGAGCACAGCACGCGGGAAGAGTCCCCGAGCACAGCACGCGGGAAGAGTCCCCGAGCACAGCACGCGGGAAGAGTCCCCGAGCACAGCACGCGGGAAGAGTCCCCGAGCACAGCACGCGGGAAGAGTCCCCGAGCACAGCACGCGGGAAGAGTCCCCGAGCACAGCACGCGGGAAGAGTCCCCGAGCACAGCACGCGGGAAGAGTCCCCGAGCACAGCACGCGGGAAGAGTCCCCGAGCACAGCACGCGGGATTTAAAACAGCTGGAAAGCACAGGGACCAAATGTTTTGATTTTGAACATTTCATGTGTTGGACGAGTCTCGAGAGCGGGCGAGTTGGTCGGTTCGATGACCATTTTTTTAACTTTATTATAAAATAACATATAAATACAATTAAAAGGCAAGGTACCGAAGCACCATAACAATGTCCAACACCACAGGACACATACTTATATAAAGCAATACACCAAACAAATACAAAAATATACAAACACCAATACATAAACATACAAACTCCACTGTAATACACGTGCATACACCAGGTTACAAACCCATGCGCTCAAAGCAACATAAATACACAAACGCAAACAATATATACACGCTATTACGGATCACGGTACAGTTCATACACGCGCACCATATATACACCAACCACACAAGTGGAACACCGATAAGCTACCGCATATACAGAGCACCAGCAGCACAGAACAAAAATACCGAACATACACATGATATAAAAACATACACAATGAACCTCAACAAACGGAGGCCGCTACCACCCACCAAAATGATTAGAAACAAGTACAAGAAGCCAACATAAGTGAAGCCTTAAAACCTCAAACATTTTCTGGTTCAATCTCAAACAAAACCTGTTCAGGTCACCTCTGAGGGATGTCTAGTTAATGTTTGTGCAGAATATTACAGTATGTCTATAATTTCGTTATTGGTAATTGGATTCCAATAACGAAATTATAGACAATTATAGACACCCACAAACATGGTTAATTAATATAGAATCAATTTCTTCTATCCGGTCTAGGATATGAACACTGAGAGTTGAACGGTGAATATACACTGAGAGTTGAATGGTGAATATACACTGAGAGTTGAATGGTAAATATACACTGAGAGTTGTATGGTAAATATACACTGAGAGTTGTATGGTAAATATACACTGAGAGTTGTATGGTGAATATATACTGAGAGTTGTATGGTAAATATATACTGAGAGTTGTATGGTAAATATACACTGAGAGTTGTATGGTGAATATATACTGAGAGTTGTATGGTAAATATATACTGAGAGTTGTATGGTGAATATATACTGAGAGTTGTATGGTAAATATATACTGAGAGTTGTATGGTAAATATACACTGAGAGTTGAACAGTGAATGTACACTGGGAGTTGAGCGGTAAATATACACAGGATGTTTACTTTAGCCCTGAATTATATCCCGGACAAGGGTATACTTGCTGGTTGATCAGAAAGCGGTTGTGCTCACCTTCAGAACCTTTGTGAGGTTGATAGGACTTAAACCTCTCATATTATGAGCAGGATTTGTTCTACTTCCAACTCCTTGAATTAGTTGGTATTCCAACTCTGTATTTTTGGTATTATTTGGCTATAATACCATACTATAATACTATAATACCGATACTATAAACTATAATTCCAAATAGCTAAACCTGTTTGGTATTTTAGTGTTTGCACTCTATCTGGAGCTCACTGTTTCCATCCCGAGAGGTACTCTCACACCCGCCTTCTCACTTTTTTTCAGAACTCAAAAACCTTTGTAAAACAAAACTTTCTTTTTCTGAATCCAAATGAGTGTTTGGAGAAGAAATTCACGGTTTTAGTGTTTTATGAGCTTTCATAACATATAGTTTTTTCTTCTCTAGTTTTTTTTTCTCTCCTTTGATGTCCTTTTCATTATGTGTTTTTTTTTTCCTGGTCGGGTGGTGCTTCTTGTCTATATAATCTTGGTCAGGTTTCTGCTTGAAAACTCTATAATTTGTTTTTAATTATTTTCCATAGTTCTTTTTCACTTTCCGTGCGCTCCGCATCTCTCTTGTGTAGCCAGATCATCTCGTTATTCAAAGACATTTCTGTTGTTGTTACAGAGCAGTTTAGGCTGGTCTTAAGCTTAGGATGCTACGTTCAATTCAAGTTCAAGTAAGTTTATTGTGACAAGAAAAAAAAATACATCTCAAAGGTAGTAGAGTAGCTTAGGCTACGTTTTGGTTATCTTCTGTTATCTACCGTCTGTATATTAGATATGCTCGTTGGTTCGTCATTTTTTCACTGAGAAAGTCCATGCCTCCTCCTCTTCGCCTTTTGCCTCATCTACACCTTTAGCTGAAATGCCCTAAGGAATAAATTTGCATTAGTGATCACATAAATTTTAGTCCTGAGCGTTGCCATTATGTCGAATATAATGCGTTACTTATGTTCACATTTATTTCGCCTATTTTACTGATAGTCTATTGGTCTAGATGCCGCAAATGTTTGGACTTTGCATTGCTATTCTATAGACCAAGACTGGTCTGTTCTGACCAAACTCCAATGATTAACACTGGTTATTGGTTCAGTAGTGATCCCGGAGTGGGTTCCATGGGTTCATCTACTCCCCAAGCTGACCCTAGGGTCAAGCTTGCCCTGGGGTTAAGTTTTCTCTGGGGTCAAGCTTGCCGTGGGGTCAAGCTTGACTCGTGAATACTGGTTGGGTTTACGTGTAATAAGTAAAGTGGGTAAAGGGAGAGAGAGCTGGGTATGGATGGTTGATAGTAGAGAGGGAGGGATAAGGATGGCTGGCGGCAGGGAGGTTGAAGTATAGATGGTTGGTGGTGAGCGAATGTTAGCTTCTTGGGACGGATGGTTGGATGGGGGGGGGGGGGGAGGGGAGGACGGCTCTCAAAGTGTAACTTTGACTTGCCCTTAAACCTCCGTTTAGTCCAAGTGTGTTGTGTTTGTAAGTGTGTGTGTGTGTGTGTGTTTTATAGGTATGCCAGCTTTCTATTGTCTACTCTTAGTGGTTCTGTGACAGCCAACACGGGGGGGGGGGGGTGGGGGTGGGGGGTGTTAAGCTTAGAACCTAGTGACACTCGTCCTTTCGCCTAAGCCCCTTCTCTATATTCCCTTTCTGGCCTCATATCATTCCTGTCCCCTTCACTTGCGTCCCCAAATTCGTTTTTATTTTGACTCATTCGTGTAATTTTCCTGATAAACCCTTTTAAAGCCAGCTATGTTGGTGAGAGACCCCTCGGGTATTTTATCATAGGTTTGGTATCTGCGTTATATGGGAAAATTAGTTTTAGTTGCCAGATTCTTGATTTTATTCTGTGATGTGGAGTGTGATCCCATTCTGTACATTGACTATAAGTTTCTATTTGTATATAATTTTTATCTGTCTCTGTATGACTGTCTGTCTGTCTGTACTCACCTAGTTGTGCTTGCGGGGCTTGAGCTCTGGCTCTTTGGTCCCACGCCTCAACTGTCAATTAACAGGTATACAGATTCCTGAGCCTACTGGGCTCTATCATATCTACATTTGAAACTGTGTATAGAGTCAGCCTCCACCACATCACTGCCTAATGCATTCCATCTGTTATCTACTCTGACAATGAAAAAGTTCTTTTTAACATCCCTGTGGCTCATTTGGGTACTCAGTTCCCACCTGTGTCCCCTGGTTCGCGTACCACCCGTGTTAAAAGTTTATCTTTATCTACCCTGTCAATTCCTCTGAGAATTTTGTAGGTAGTCTACAAAATGCACCTCACTGTCTTCCAGTGTGGTGAGGTGCATTTCTCGCATCCTCTCCTCGTAACTCATGCCTCTTAGTTCTGGGACTAGCCTAGTGGTATACCTCTGAACTTTTTCCAGCTTCGTCTTGTGTTTGACAAGATACGGGCTCCATGCTGGGGCCGCATACTCCAGGACTGGCCTTACATATTATCGGGAGGGAGGGTTGGGGATTTAAACCCGAATGGGAGAGTTGGACGTTGCACCAGACTGTTACTTGAGTACAGGCGGACAGCATCCCCAACCACTCCCTGACAGAACAACAGCTGACATCGGCAACAACGCTCTCGGTACCGTTGGTTGACCAGCCATGGACACAAGAGTGCTTGCGATTTACCTAGGAGATCACCCTGTACGAATTTTGATCTTGGAGAGGGGTTCAGCATCACCTATTTAAGGGTGCGGCTCCAAAACTGGCCTCGTTGTCGTGTGTACACACCCTACTCGAGCCACCGTGACTCCCCACTCTATCCTTGTTTGGAATGATTTCCTAAATCCCCCTTTTGTGAATTAGTGTCTACTGTCAGCCTGTCCGCAGCCATGACCCCCTCCTCTCTCTCTCTCTCTCTCTCTCTCTCTCTCTCTCTCTCTCTCTCTCTCTCTCTCTCTCTCGCTCTCGCTCTCGCGCGCGCGCGCGCTTTCTGGTAAACCTCTCCAGGATAAGAGCAAAAGCCAGCTAACATATAAAACGTTTAATACATAAATAAACGTACATAATAAAAACCTATGATAAGCAATATGACCATACAACACTGCTACAACCCAGTAGCACTTCAATATCATATCCTGGCTTCACCAACTATCCATATCAAGTAGCTGCACAACTCTTGGCTTACCACATACTACCCCCTCACTGCTTGGTGTTGAAATATTTGGAACATCTACATAAGTATCCCTCCAACAAAAGAAATCAATTTCTCACCTTACGTTGCGTCTTACATGCCAATAAGCATTCAAACACTCCCCTCATAAAATCATGTGTCCACAAAGATCCTCTGTTCTATTCCTAGGGACTCATCATTAATCTATAAATCTAGGTCCTCCAAAAATCAGGAAAGGCACTTCTGCCGTTCTCCCAATCTGCTGCACAAGGAAGTCCTACTCCAACTTCAGTGGCGCTCCTCCACTGGTTCCACAAAGAAACGTGTGGCTCCCCTTCACTGCTCGAAGTCAACTCCTCACTATGGAGTTCTGCTTTACCTCAGGGTTCAGCATACACTTCTACTCCTGCCTTGAAGTGTATTAGTAACTCAGTCGCTCCTTGACCTCCACCGAGGGCGGACGTACCACTGCTCCCTCCAGCATGTCTTCCCAACTTCAATTCTTCATTTAAGCTTAATGGATCAATAAATTTCTTCCCTATATATACATATACTCACTATGATCACTGGGCACACGATCGATCCCTGGTAGTTAATCTAACAACTGATTAAACAGGTTTTCCGCAGTGATCTGTGACGTTGGGCACTCACTCCCTGGCCCTCAACATGGCCCTCACTCCCTGGCCCTCAACATGGCGCTCACTCCCTGGCCCTCAACATGGCGCTCACTCCCTGGCCCTCAACATGGCGCTCACTCCCTGGCCCTCAACATGGCGCTCACTCCCTGGCCCTCAACATGACGCTCACTCCCTGGCCCTCAACATGGCGCTCACTCCCTGGCCCTCAACATGGCGCTCACTCCCTGGCCCTCAACATGGCGCTCACTCAGGCCGCCCACAAAAATCGCTATAGGACTGCTTCACAAGGCTTCTTCTAGTCCTGACTTGAGTACATGGAGTCGCCCGGCAGGCTCCACAACAGAGACACTTGCTTATTTCCTTAGTCTTGGAGGAGCACACAATTAGAGTTCCACAAAGGCGCGACCAACACTCACTTCCAGGTCGCCTCTAATATATCCAAATCACAGAGAAATGGTGTATTAAGTCCATAACAGATCTTTCACACTTGCAAACAAGCAGCCTTCGCTCCACCACTAACACAGAGAACTATACTCTTCCTTCTTCCAGGAGATCAACGAAGTACAACCATCTTTGACGACTGCTGTGACTCAAGTAAAGTCAAGGCGCCCTGCTAGTGTCAAGTCACGTCACCAAAGTATCGACATCTCAGTTCATGTTAATTTTAATTAGACGCTCATCCTCTGCTCGTATTTTTTAAGTTACTGCCGTTCATCAAATATTTTCTTTCTCTGACCTCTTAAACTCAGGTCCGGAAAGCAGAATAACTCTCCCTGAATAGACTGGTTCTACCCAGGCTGCATGTGGTCATAACAATATGAGGTATACAAGGCTCTGAATGATTCCTTGCACAGGTTCCTGAAGGCAATTCTAATGTTAATCAGCCTTGCATACGCCGCAGATGTTATTCTTTTTTAGTGGACTTTAGGAGATAAGTTTGGTATGATATCAACCCCTAGATCTTTCACTCTGTCCTTTTCATGAAGGACCTCATCACCCATTCGGTATCCTAAGTCTGGCCTCATATTTCCACTGCCTAGTTTCCATACCTTACATTTACTCGGGTTGAACTTTAATAGCCATTTGTTGGACCATTCATTCAGTTTGTCAAGGTCATCTTGTAGCCTCATACTATCTTCCTCGTCTTAATCCTCCTCATAATTTTTACATCATCAGTAAACAATGAGAGGTACGAATCTATATTCTCTGGAAGATCATTTACATATATCAGAAATAGTACAAGTCCAAAGACTGAACCCTGCGGGACTTCACTGGTGACGCCTCGACAATCTGAGGCCTCACCCCCTCACAGAGACTCACTGTCTTTTGTTACTTAGGTACTCCCTTATCCAATGGAGAACATTCCCTTTCACTCCAGCCTGCATCTACAGTTTTTGCACTAGTCTCTTGTGTGGTACTTTGCCAAAGGCTTTCTGGCAATCCAAATATATACAGTCTGTCCACCCCCTCTCTTTCTTGTCTGATTTTTGTTTCCTAGTCGTAGAATTCAATTAATCCTGTGAGGCAGGACTTGCCATCCCTGAATCCATGTTGGTGTTGTGTCACAAAGTTCCTTCACTCTAGATGTTCCAGTTTTTTTTTCACTCAATCTTTTCCATCAACTTGCATGTGCATGGTAAGCAAGTTAGGAACACTGGCCTGTAGTTCAGTGCCTCCTGTCTATCCCTTTTCTTGAATTTCGGGACTACATTTGGTCGTCCTCCAAATATTTGGCAGTTCACCTGTTACCAGTGATTTCTAATACACCATGGAAAGTGGCAGACACAGTGCCTCTGCTCCTTCCTTTAGTATCCATGGTTATAATCCATCCAGGCCTAAAGCATTTGTCACCTCCTTGCTCTAATGTGAAGACCTGTCTGTCTGTCTGTCTCTGTCTCTGTCTCTGTCTCTGTCTCTGTCTCTGTCTCTGTCTCTGTCTCTCTCTCTCTCTCTCTCTCTCTCTCTGTCTGTCTGTCTGTCTGTCTGTCTGTCTGTCTGTCTGTCTCTCTCTCTCTCTCTCTGTCTGTCTGTCTGTCTGTCTGTCTGTCTGTCTGTCTCTCTCTCTCTCTCTCTCTCTCTCTCTCTCTCTCTCTCTCTCTCTCTCTCTCTGTCTGTCTGTCTGTCTGTCTGTCTGTCTGTCTGTCTGTCTGTCTGTCTGTCTGTCTGTCTGTCTGTCTGTCTGTCTCTCTCTCTCTCTCTCTCTCTCTCTCTCTCTCTCTCTCTCTCTCTCTCTCTCTCTATACATGATGGGAAGAGTGGCGAATGCGGAGAAAGTCTTCTTCTCTATCCTAGTTTCTCGTATTTCTATAACCAATCGCTGACTAATAGGTTTTCCGTTATCTATTTTTCCTTGTTACCTTACCTTGAGGTGCTTCCGGGGCTTAGCGTCCCCGCGGCCCGGTCGTCGACCAGGCCTCCTGGTTGCTGGACTGATCAACCAGGCTGTTGGACGCGGCTGCTCGCAGCCTGACGTATGAGTCACAGCCTGGTTGATCAGGTATCCTTTGGAGGTGCTTATCCAGTTCTCTCTTGAACACTGTGAGGGGTCGGCCAGTTATGCCCCTTATGTGTAGTGGAAGCGTGTTGAACAGTCTCGGGCCTCTGATGTTGATAGTTCTCTCTTGAACACTGTGAGGGGTCGGCCAGTTATGCCCCTTATGTGTAGTGGAAGCGTGTTGAACAGTCTCGGGCCTCTGATGTTGATAGTTCTCTCTTGAACACTGTGAGGGGTCGGCCAGTTATGCCCCTTATGTGTAGTGGAAGCGTGTTGAACAGTCTCGGGCCTCTGATGTTGATAGAGTTCTCTCTCAGAGTACCAGTTGTACATAGGTTATTCCTGGTTCTCTGTTCTCACATTTCCCTCATTCTTTCTTTGTTTAGCATGTGTCTTAATTGAAGCCGGTCTCCCATGTGTCCTCATTGATCATACTGCCAAGTAGGATACACAGACACCAAGTGGAAGGTAACTCTACTGCCAGAGGTCTGGACTGATCAAGACTGCCAGAGGTCTCATAACCCAGCTTCATGTCCTCATAACCCAGCTTCGTGTCCACATATTCAAGCTCCTTGTCCTCATAATCCTTCCAAATGCTAGTAATACATATTTAAGTAATACATATTCCAGTAAAAAATCAACGTCAATGCTAGGTCCACCTCGGCGTAGTGGAAACCAACTCTTAAACCAGGCTGACTCGAGCCAAATGGAAGCCTTCTTTCAAGCCAGTTCCACCTCCACCATGCGGAAGACAACTGTCGAGCCAGAGTCCACCCAATACAAGAGGAAGTCAACTCCTCAGGCATATCCACCGAGGCCTCGCGGTAACCAACTCTCTCCATTACTTCATTAGTATTCATCGTGGGGAGACGGTGCAGAAGGATGGGATAGGGTGGACAGGCAGCCTCGTCTGTCTCTGTGTGGAGCGTGAGGCCCGCTGGGAGGGAGCAGGGAGCCAGGGTCTAAGATGGATGGATGGAGGGCAAGAGACGAACACTGTGAGCTACACTTCCGTCTAGGCCTAAGAGGCTCGGGAATCATGTTCGTATTGGCTCATCTTGAAAAACTTGTCAGTCCTTCACTCACCCGGTCACTGTTCATGAGGGAGACTTGCTGCTAACCTAACCTAATCCAACCCAACCTAACCTAGCCTTACCCATCCCAACCTAACCTACCCTAACCTAACCCTGCCTAACTTAACGTAACCTAACCCAACGTAACGTAACGCAACGTAACGTAACCTAACCCTGCCTAACCTAACCTAACCTAACCCAACGTAACCTAACCTAACCAGTTCAAAGTATTTCACTTTGTCTTACTGATTAGATCGTCAGCATCCTGATCGAGATTCTAACGGTGATTATTATCAGTGGACTTACTTATGGCATTTATGAGTGAACTGAACGGTTAGGTTAGGTTAGATTAGGTTGGGTTAGGATCAGCTCTCGTTTCTCGTTCGTTCAAGTGATTCGTGAACGTTCTTACGCTCCGTCTTCATATTTCAGCTTCATGTCCTCATAACCCAACTTCGTGTTCTCATATTCAAGCTCCTCGTCCTCATAATCCTTCCAAATGCTAGTAATACATATTTAACGCCTCTGATTATTGTGAACTATTATCTCCTGACGTTCATTATGAATGGATTTAATCTCAATTCTAGTGAGTGGACCTATTTATATGTATTTTAGTGCTCATTGAAAGAGTTTGGTAATGGATCTATTTATAGTCTGCGTTGGTGTTTCAATCCGCAGTATTAGTGAATCCATTCACAGTGTTAGTGGATCCATTCAGTGTTAGTGGATCCATTCACAATGTTAGAGGGTCCATTCAGTGTTAGTGGATCCATTCACAATGTTAGTGGATCCATTCAGTGTTAGTGGATCCATTCACAGTGTTAGTGGATCCATTCAGTGTTAATGGATCCATTCAGTGTTAGTGGATCCATTCACAATGTTAGTGGATCCATTCAGTGTTAGTGGATCCATTCAGTGTTAGTGGATCCATTCAGTGTTAGTGGATCCATTCAGTGTTAGTGGATCCATTCACAGTGTTAGTGGATCCATTCAGTGTTAGTGGATCCATTCACAGTGTTAGTGGATCCATTCAGTGTTAGTGGATCCATTCAGTGTTAGTGGATCCATTAAGTGTTAGTAGATCCATTCAGTACTTACGAACGGTTACATTCGCAATGTTTACAAGACAAACTTTCCACGGTGTTGCTATTACACACCGGAAGTAAGCTATATCTCAGGAAGGTATATGTCCTAGAAAGGTATATTTCGAGAAGGTATATCCTAGAAAGATATATCAGTCAAATATCTTTATGGATGCTTTTTCTGAGGAAAGTATATCCCTCAAAGGTATTTATCATGTAGCTATGTCACCGGGAGGTCTAGCCTAATAAGGTATATCCAAGGAATGTATATCTATTAAGATGTATCTGAAAAAGGTATATCTCTGAAGGTTATGCTACATTTCATTCCTTAATGAAGTTATGCTTCACTTTCATTCCTCAAGGGAGCTGGTCGGCCAAGCGGACAGCACACTGGACTTGTGATCTTGAGGGCCCGGGTTCGATCCCGGGCGCCGGCGAGAAACAATGGGCAGAGTTTCTTTCACCCTATGCCCCTGTTACCTAACAGTAAAATAGGTACCTGGGTGTTAGTCAGCTGTCACGGGCTGCTTCCTGGGGGTGGAGGCCTGGTCGAAGACCGGGCCGCGGGGACACTAAAGCCCCGAAATCATCTCAAGATAACCTCAAGATAACCTCAAATAGGCCCAAAAACGCATATTTCAAGAGCGAAATCCTTCCCAATCTTTTGACGTACCAGGAGGCTATTTTCCTTCACTTATTCTAGCCATAACGTAAGAAATATCGAAAGGTCCTTCAGAAGTCTTAAGGTGAGGGTGCTGGAGCATGAGAGGTGTGTAGCTTCCAGGAACTGTTGTGGTCCTTGAGAAAGACCTCCGGTCTCTGAAATTAGAGAGCACACGTCCAGCGATAAGGGGTCTAAGGTGTGGTAAAATAATGTACCTGTCTAAGTCATTGCTACTCGCTAAACAGATTTAACCTAACTTCATCCAACCAAACCCAACCTAACCTAACCTAATCTAATCTAAACCTAGCGTAACTTTACGAAAATAAGAGATAAAGTTTTGTGTTTAGGTAAGACTAAAGGGGAGACCCGGGTACGCCTGGGTCGGTCCCCCCCCCCAATCACACCTCTTTCCCTTTCCCGCTCTGTTCCTCACTTCTCTCCCCTCTCTTCCAATCTCCCCCTTTGTCATCTCTCTTTCTCTGTCGCCCTTGTATACTCCCCGCCCCACGTCGACCCCTCCCACTCTCCACCTTCATCCCACAAAATGGCCTTTTTTCCTCTCTCCGTGTACACTCTCTCTGTGTACAACTACATAGGTTTCACGGCTGTGTCCAGGTCTCTCTCCCCCTCCCCCCCCCCCCCCCCCTCTCTCTCTCTCTCTCTCTCTCTCTCTCTCTCTCTCTCTCTCTCTCTCTCTCTCTCTCTCATCTCTCTCTCTCTCTCTCTCTCTCTCTCTCTCTCTCTCTCTCTCTCTCTCTCTCTCTCTCTCTCTCTCTCTCTCTCTCTCTCTCTCTCTCTCTCTCTCTCTCTCTCTCTCTCTCTCTCTCTCTCTCTCTCTCTCTCTCTCTCTCTCTCTCTCTCTCTCTCTCTCTCTCTCTCTCTCTCTCTCTCTCTCTCTCTCTCTCTCTCTCTCTCTCTCTCTCTCTCTCTCTCTCTCTCTCTCTCTCTCTCTCTCTCTCTCTCTCTCTCTCTCTCTCTCTCTCTCTCTCTCTCTCTCTCTCTCTCTCTCTCTCTCTCTCTCTCTCTCTCTCTCTCTCTCTCTCTCTCTCTCTCTCTCTCTCTCTCTCTCTCTCTCTCTCTCTCTCTCTCTCTCTCTCTCTCTCTCTCTCTCTCTCTCTCTCTCTCTCTCTCTCTCTCTCTCTCTCTCTCTCTCTCTCTCTCTCTCTCTCTCTCTCTCTCTCTCTCTCTCTCTCTCTCTCTCTCTCTCTCTCTCTCTCTCTCTCTCTCTCTCTCAAACTCCCTACATTACATTCACTTTGTCTCGTACTTTTCCTTCAAGCTCCTCCACCTCCCTCTCCCCACCATGAACACCCACATCTCTCTGTCCATGTTGAGTGGCGTGGGGCTGACCTCAGCTGTCTTGCTGAAACCTCTGACGGACAAATTATCATTCGATTTAATAGCTAGAAATAAAAAAAATGTTTTCATCGGTGTCAAGGTCTAATGGAAAAGCAATATAGTTTTGTTTTTTCATTTCTCAAAGGAGATACCATGCCAGGAACACTTTCCCAGCCTCAAACAATAATCACTCAGCAATTGGTCCAATGATGTGTTAAGTTCTTGAAAGGGATGAAATAAAGTTGATTCCCATTAACGCGATGTACCAATGAGAAAATCAGTAGAAGTTGTGAGGGAGACTGGCACCTATGTTCTGGGTTATCCCAAGCAAACGGCTTGGACAACCACACCACAACATGGCTTAAGTGGGAGCCTCAGCATCACTAGAGGATTCAGTTGAATTTCTGGCAAGTAACCCATGGGGGTTCTTATTGAATTTTGTTAATTTTTGACCACAGAATCAGAGACCGGGTTTATTTAGTCTTTTTCTGAACCACTTATTTATTTAAGCTTACACTGAACTACATGGTTATCTTCTCTGACACTGAATCACTGGCTGATATCATATCAAAGAGCCAGAGTTACGGCCCTATTATTTCCGTAACAATATGTCGTTGTATCATTGGCTTATATCACCTGGCAGTGAACCACTGGCTTATATCTCAAACTGAACCATTGACATATAATATCAGACACTGAACCACAGGATTATATTATCTGGCACTGATCATCTGGCTTATCTCATGTGACACTTAGCCATTGGCTTATCTCATGTGACACTTAGCCACTGGCTTATATCATGTGACACTTAGCCATTGGCTTATCTCATGTGACACTTAGCCATTGGCTTATCTCATGTGACACTTTGCCAGTGGCTTATCTCATGTGACACTTAGCCACTGGCTTATCTCATTTGACACTTAGCCACTGGCTTATCTCATTTGACACTTAGCCATTGGCTTGTATCATCTGACACTTAGCCACTGGCTTATCTCATTTGACACTTAGCCATTGGCTTATCTCATTTGACACTTTGCCAGTGGCTTATCTCATGTGACACTTAGCCACTGGCTTATATCATCGTGCCATGAACCAATGGATTATGTCATCTAGCGTTGAACTCCTGGCTTATATCACCATACTCTGAACCACTGGTTTATATCATACTCTGACCCAATGGCTTATATCATGTGGCAAATATATCATGTCATTGTTATGCACATGTATACAGTAATGTCTATGATGAGTATATAATTCATATAACAAGTGATAACAGTGGTCATCGTCACTATAATATACATTCCTACTCTAATATTTCCTCAGGGTAAAAGTCTGACAACATAAATTATTTTTTAATGTTTTTATTTCATTGATGTCGAAGTGTCAAACTGCCTAATTGCTTTGTTAAGGAGCGTGCGTCGTATGTGAGGACGAGGTGAGATATGAGGGAGTGTTGTGTGAGGTTCAGGACAGCCAGCCCCGTCTATCTCAGTACTAATGTTTAGAAATGTTTTGAATTTTATATCGTATTATATTTCTATAACAGAACATCTTCGTATGTTCCTGTACATGTATTATTATTATTATTAATATTATTATTATTTTTATTATATAAATTTGTGTTTACTTTAACTTCATCTGGTACCAGAAGAACGGAGGAAGTTAATCTTTTGTTATTTGTTCAGCTCATCAGTCAGTAGTCAGGCGAGAGGTCAAAGGACAGGTCGTGTTCTTCAGCTCTCCAGAGCCACGAGGTTTGACATATATTTTTTCCTGATGAAGTGGTAAGGTTAGAATTGTGCTGATTTCTGGAGAGTATCAGTGTATCTTTTTTGTGACAAATATATTTTGTGGTAAGCGACTTTCAAACTATCAGTCCAGAGAGACAGATTTTTCCAGGCACTTTGTGGCTGATTTTTTTGTCACTTATGAGTTTGACTTTGGCAGTTCATAGGAACTTTGTTTTTTGTATTGTCATAGGGACTTTAAGTTGACCCCGTTCTAGTGACTTCAAGTTTGTAGTCTAGAATGACTTTGTAACTGTTAGTCCATAGTGACTGAAACGCTTTTGGTCAAGTACACAGTAATTAAAGATTGTTGAGCTTGAAAGCAGCTAGCAGAAATCTAGTGTACCAATGTTTACTAAGTTTCTTGTAGCTTGTATATAGTGTAAACATCTTCTTGAGAAGTCCTCAATAAACTAGAAGTCTTTTATATTAGATTTTCCCCTCTCCCAAGATTTATTTCCTCAAGGCTAAATGGCCTTCATTTTAGAAAGCATTGATATAACCAGTCGATACAACAAGTTGGTAAAATTAGATACTATAGTGAACTCTCATGTAGAAATAACTAGTAAATTGAAAGAAATGACCATTTAAATAGCAAAGTTGTATGTCTTGAGGGTGTAGTGAAAGACTTGCGCAAGGATAAGAATCAATTGGAAACAAATTGCAAAGCCATGGAAAAAGAAAATAAACTCTTAAAAATAGCTATGGAAGAAGTTAAAGTAAATTTAAACTTAAATGACTACAATAGGTTAGGTAAGGAAATTCAACAGGAGAAACAGCTTTTGTCAGCACAGATGGAGGAAGTTACACAGGGAATAGAACAGTGCAAGAAAGATATGCAACTCACCTATGCACAAGTGGCCAAGGAGAAGGAAAAAATTGAAGAAGCAGTAAAGGAAGTCAAACTCTGCAGCAACCAAGATAAAACAAACATTAGGCTGGAAATGAGAAAAGAATTGGCATCTAACCCGAAGTTGGTGCAAAACACAGTTGATCGGAGTAAGTCCCTGATAATTTTTGTCTGCAAAGAAAAGGAGATAACATCTAGGTCAGAAAGAGCTGTAGAAAAAGCAAAAGTAGCAGATAAAATTGTTGGCCTCGTGGAAGGTCTTACAACCATAGAGAATGTGTGCGACTACAGGAGAATAGGCAGATATGTAAAAGGGAAAGATCGACCTTTGAGGGTCACCCTAAATGGTGCCAAACAGATGGAAGAAGTACTAAGGAATGCTAGAAAATTACAAAGTGATGAGGATGGGAAAGTGTGGTCGTTAAGACGAGATCTTTCAAAAGAAGATTGAGAGCAGCTGAAACTGAACCTCGCCGAGGCAAAACGTTTAAATGAGAGCAGGAATGAAGAAGAAATCAATTCTTTTTTTCTACAAAGTGATAGGGGCAGGTAGACCAGTAAAGTGGTACATAAAGGCAAACCAACAAAATCATTAGAGAGAGGGGGAGTGAAAATTAGAAAAGGGGGAACAAGTTCATGAAGATTGCATACACCAACATAGATGGAGTAAGATCGAAGATACTGGAGTTAAGTGATATAATACAGCTGCAGACACCAGACATTGTTGCACTCACGGAGACAAAACTTGAAGATGTTATTTTAAATGAGGTCATATTCCCAAAGGGCTACTCAATTTGGAGACGGGACAGAAAAATTAGGAAAGGCGGTGGCGTTGCTGTACTGGTGAAAGAACACCTAAAAGTGAACGAAATAATGACTGCCAATCCACAGGAAGTTGACATAATAGCACTAGAGATCTGCCATGAGGATAATAGACTAATGATCATAAATGGATATAGTCCACCGCCAAGCAGCACATGGTCAAAGGAGGAGCTAGATAGTAAGTGAGAAAGTCTTATAACAATAATGAGAGAGATCATAGCGAGAGCGGATAACATTAGATCACGACTGTTGATAGTCGGTGACTTCAACTTGAAATCCATAGACTGGGAGGCATATGAAGATAAACAGAAGATTTTTGGACCTGTAAATTTGTAGACCTCATCCTGGAAACATTCTTGTATCAACATGTTAAACAAGCTACGAGGATGAGTGAAGGGGACGTTCCCTCCATACTAGATTTGATATTTACCAGGAAGGAGGAAGAAATATTTGACATTAAGTACCTTCCTCCTATGGGTAAAAGTGACCATGTCCTTTTGGGAATAAAGTATGCAATGCGTTATAAACTGGAAGAAAATAAGAAGGTTGATGCAATTGAAAAACCTGACTTTAAGAGAGGACATTATGGCAATCTTAGATTTTTTTTAGTGAGTATAATTGGACAGACTTGTTGCTAGGCAAGGAAGTGAATGAGATGTATGTCAAGTTTTGTGAAATATATGGTAAAGGCACAAAAAAATTTATACCAAAACAGAGATGCAGAACTAGGAAACAGGATTGGTTCAACAGAAACTGCGAGAGGGACAGAGACCAAAAGACACAAAAATGGAATCAATACAGGAAGAGGCCGAACCCCCAAACATACCAGCGATACAAAGATGCGAGAAACAACTACACGGCAGTTATTAGAGAGGCAGAAACAAATTTTGAAAAAGGGATTGCAGACAAATGTAAAACAGAACCAGGTCTATTCTATAAATTCATAAACAACAAATTGCAGGTAAAGGATAATATTCAGAGGTTGAAAACGGGAAATAGATTCACGGAAAATGAAAAGGAAATGTGTGAAACTTTAAACAAAAAGTTCCAAAGAGTGTTTGTACAAAATGAAATCTTCAGGGAACCAGACACAATAAGAATTCCAGAGAACAACATAGAGCACATAGAGGTGTCTAGAGACGAAGTGGAAAAAATGCTCAAGGAGCTAAATAAGAACAAAGCATTTGGTCTAGATGGAGTTTCACCGTAGGTTCTGAGAGAATGTGCACCTGAGCTCAGCATTTCACTTCAACTGATTTTTCAGGCATCCCTGTTTACAAGAGTTGTAGCTGATGTGTGGAAAAAGGCTAACATAGTTCCAATCTACAAAAGTGGAAGCAGGGAAGACTCCCTTAATTATAGACATGTATCATTGACAAGTGTAATAGTAAAAATATTTGAAAAAATAATTAAAACTAAATGGGTAGAACACCTGGAGAGAAATGATATAATATCAGACAGACAGTATGGTTTTCGATCTGGAAGATCCTGTGTATCGAATTTACTCAGTTTCTATGATCGAGCAACAAAGATATTACAGGAAAGAGATGGTTGGGTTGACTGCATCTATCTGGACCTAAAAAAAGGCTTTCGGCAGAGTTCCACATAAGAGGTTGTTCTGGAAAATGGAAAATATTGGAGGGGTGACAGGTAAGCTTCTAACATGGATTATTATTATTAACATCTTTATTGACAAAATTAATTACAATTTTGCCTAATCTGAGAATTTTGATAGTCTTATTAAATTGAGGTTAATGCTAGTATTCACTGTCACGCAGGACAGAGGGTCATACATAAGACAATAGGTCTAAACTGTAGGCTGAAGCACATATATATCATGGTTACAATCAATGTTTTAATGTGTGAATATGTGACAACAACTTTCTATTGTGCACTGCCACACAAGGGCAGGGATGGGTTCATAAGTGATGCAGCTTAGAGTATAAAATAGAAATTGTTCTTCATTCTTTAAAATGGACAAGCAAATTTTGGGTAAATTGTTAGGATGTCGTCCAGAACACCTGAGTCAATAAAATAGTTACACAGTTGGTGGTACAATAGGCCAGGAGGTCTAAAGTCCTTTACGGTTTCACATTCATCAATATAGTGTTCTAGTGAGTGCATTAAAGGTTTATCACAGAGTTTACAATCTGAATATTCTGGTAGTGGCTCAGCCTCACTAACCTGCCAGATGTGTCTATAGCCAAGGCGAATTCGCGCAATTACTACATCACATTGCCTGGTCCGGTTACTGTGCTGACCATACAAATACCTATTATTACAGAACTTGTCATAACTTTTAATACTGCAGCTTTCAGGTCTCTGTGCATTTCTTAGTTCTTCTAAATCTGAATTAATTTCTTTAATTTGTATGTTTCTAATAACTGCATTAGATAGTCCAAAGTCATAATCAATGTTTTCTTTCCTGCAAGCCTCATTGGCCAATAAAATTTGTGTGGATCCCATCCCATGTTGGAGTTGAAAAACATGACTTTGTAGATCTAACATGGATGAAAAATTTTCTGACTGATAGAAAAATGAGAGCAGTGATCAGAGGCAATGTACCTGACTGGAGAAATGTCACAAGTGGAGTACCACAGGGTTCAGTTCTTGCACCAGTGATGTTTATTGTCTACATAAATGATCTACCAGTTGGTATACAGAATTACATGAACATGTTTGCTGATGATGCTAAGATAATAGGAAGGATAAGAAACTTAGATGATTGGCATGCCCTTCAAGATGACCTGGACAAAATAAGTATATGGAGCACCACTTGGCAAATGGAATTTAATGTTAATAAATGCCATGTTATGGAATGTGGAATAGGAGAACATAGACCCCACACAACCTATATATTATGTGAGAAATTTTTAAAGAATTCTGATAAAGAAAGAGATCTAGGGGTGGTTCTAGATAGAAAACTATCACCTGAGGACCACATAAAGAATATTGTGCGAGGAGCCTATGCCACGCTTTCTAACTTCAGAATTGCTTTTAAATACATGGATGGCGATATACTAAAGAAATTGTTCACGACTTTTGTTAGGCCAAAGGTATAATAGGCAGCGGTTGTGTGGTGCCCCAACCCGTTCTCGTAAATTTAATAAGTCAATATTGACATATTAACTACGTGCATAGGTGATATACTAAACATAATAGATACCCTTAAAAAGATTCATAGAAAACACCGACCTTACCTAACCTTGTTAGTATCTTAAGATAAGCATCTTATTGCTTCGTAATTACAATTATTACTTAACCTATACCTATTATAGGTTAGGTAATAATTGTAATTACGAAGCAATAAGATGCTTATCTTAACATACTAAGTAGGTTAGGTAAGGTCGGTGTTTTCTATGAATCTTTTTAAGGGTATCAATTATGTTAAGTATGTCACCTATGCACATATTTAATAAGTCAATATTGACTTATTAAATTTGCGAGAACGGGTTGGGTGCCCATATCTTAAGAAGCACATCAACAAACTGGAAAAGGTGCAAATACATGCTACTAAGTGGCTCCCAGAACTGAAGGGCAAAAGCTACGAGGAGAGATTAGAGGCATTAAATATGCTAATACTAGAAGACAGAAGAAAAAGAGGTGATATGATCACTACATACAAAATAGTAACAGGAACCGATAAAATCGATAGGGAAGATTTCCTGAGACCTGGAACTTTAAGAACAAGAGGTCATAGATTTAAACTAGCTAAACACAGATGCCGAAGAAATATAAGAAAATTCACTTTCGCAAACAGAGTGGTAGACGGTTGGAACAAGTTAGGTGAGAAGGTGGTGGAGGCCAAGACCGTCAGTAGTTTCAAAGCGTTATATGACAGAGAGTGCTGGGAAGACGAGACACCACGAGCGTAGCTCTCATTCTGTAACTACACCTATGTAATTTTACACACACTTACACACATAAACACACACACACACCCACACATTCCTGACAGCTGACGGCGGAGTGGACAGCGCTCGGGAGTCGTAGTTTTAAGGGTCCGGTTTTGATCTCCGGCGGAGGCGGAAACAAATAGGCAGACTTTCTTTCCCCCTGATGCCCTTATTCACCTAGCAATAAATAGGTACCTGGGAGTTAGACAGCTGCTACAGGCTGTTTCCTGGGGATGTGTGTGTGTGTGAAAAAAAACCTGCTGATTGATTTACAGTTGAGAGGCGGGCCCAAAGAGCCAGAGCTCAAGCCCCGCAAGCACAACTAGGTGAGTACACACACACACACACAATATAATACCCTCCTCGTTCCTCTTTAAACCTTCCTCCCCTCCGCTGTGGTAAGTCTCCCAAAAGTCCCGTAAACGCCGACAAATGGTCGTCTCGTCTGTGTTCCCCAGTCCGACGATGTATAGCACAAGGCCGCCCTCTCCTCCGGCGACACTTCCATGTAAGTGATCGAATTCCGGACGAACAACAGAGGTGCAGAGCCCGCGAGGTTTACCTCTCTTATGACTCTGTGTAGACCGGCTATCAATAACGTACACTCTGTCTCAACTTTATTATTAAATTATATAAATTATGCGATTTTTTTTATACATACTATATAGATGTTACGTCTGTGACGGGAAAAATATATTTTTTTTAAACTGTGTTTTTCTTGTGTTTTGCATGTGATGGAAATCTTCGAAACCTTTTTACTGATTGCTTTGAAACTTTGACACAACGTTGCATTCGAATCGGCGCGTGATTTTATATACCTGCTATATACATGCCTCACCTGTAACAGGAAAAAAATGCATTTAAAAAAAAAAAACAGCGCCGTCTATTGTACGTAACCGCAACACACGCTCTAATCTCTGAAAGTTCTTCACCAATTGCTTTGAAATTTTAACACAATGTTCCATTTAAATACGCATGTGTTTTTATATACCTACTATATAGATGCCACACCTATGACAGGAAAAACAAACTTTTTTAGAAAAACAGTGCTGTCTATTGCACGTAACAGCAATATACGCTATACTAAATGTGTTACGATTCTTTTCAATGTTTCCGATTGCATTGACAAATTTAATTTTCATAGATTTCGATTTATTTTAATTTTGATTTAATTATTTTGTGATATTGCGTTGGAATTGAACTGCATTGCTTACCATACATTTAATTTCATGAGTATTGATTATTTTTGTATTTTTTAATTTTTCATTTCGTTTTTTAACTGTTTTCCGTGTATTTCAATGATGGGATTGTCAGATCATTTGATGTTCCCAATTTTCTGATGGGAACATCTGTTCATTTGGGAATGCATCGCAGGAGGCAGTGGGGAATGGTGGGGAGGATGAGACGACAGGAGTGGGAGATGGTGGGGAAGATGATGGGACAGGGGAAGGGGGTAATGGTGGGGAGAACGAGGGAATGGGAAGTTGGGGATGGTGGGGCGAGGGGACAGGGGAATGGAAAATGGGAGGGAGGACAAGGGGACAGGAAAGTGGAGGATGATGGCGAGGATAAGGGGATGGGGGAGAGGGGGAATGGTAGGGAGGACTAGCGAACGGAGGAGTGGGGGATGATGAGGAAGACGGTGGGATGGCGGAGTGGGGAATGATTTGGAGGACGAGGAGATGGTGGAGTGGGGTATGATGGGAAGGACAAAGGGATGCGGAGGGGGGAGGGAGGACGAGGGGATGAGGGAATGGGGAATGGTCGGGAGGACGAGGTGATGGGGGAGAGGGGGAATGGTAGGGAGGACTAGCGAACTATATTTATTTGATATAAATAGATGTATATTATTTGATATCTCTCTCGTCTTCTTTCTAGTGAGTACATTTGGAGAGCTTTGAGACGACCCCAATAATTTAGGTGCTTTATTGCGTCTATGCGTGCCGTATATGTTCTCTGTATTCCCTCTATTTCAGCAATCTCTCCTGCTCTGAAGGGGAAAGTGAGTACTGAGCAGTACTCAAGACGGGACAACACAAGTGACTTGAAGAGTACAACCATTGTGATGGGATCCCTGAATTTGAAAGATCTCGTAATCCATCCTATCATTTTTCTGGCTGTCGCAATATTTGCTTGGTTATGCTCCTTAAACGTTAGGTCGTCAGACATTATTATTCCCAAATCCTTTACATGCTGTTTTCCTACTATGGGTACATTTGATTGTGTTTTGTACTCTGTATTATGTTTAAGGTCCTCATTTTTACCGTACCTGAGTACCTGGAATTTATCACTGTTAAACATCATGTTATTTTCTGACGCCCAGTCGAAAACTTTATTAATATCAGCTTGAAGTTTTTCAATGTCCTCAGCCGAGGTAATTTTCATACTGATTTTTGTGTCATCTGCAAAGGATGATACGAAGCTGTGACTTGTGTTTTTGTCTATATCTGATATGAGAATAAGGAAAAGCAGCGGTGCAAGGACTGTACCCTGAGGTACAGAGCTTTTCACTGCACTTGGACTAGATTTTATATGGTTGACAGTTACTCGCTGAGTCCTGTTTGACAGAAAACTGAGTATCCAGCGTCCTACTTTACCGGTTATTCCCATTGACTTCATTTTGTGTGCTATCACGCCATGGTCACATTTATCGAAAGCCTTTGCGAAGTCCGTGTATATCACATCAGCATTCTGTTTCTCTTCTAATGCCTCAGTGACTTTGTCGTAGTGCTCAAGTAGCTGTGAGAGGCACGATCTTCCCGCTCGAAATCCATGTTGGCCTGGGTTGTGAAGGTCATTGGTCTCCATGAAATTGGTGACCTGACTCCTAATCACTCTCTCAAATACTTTTATGATGTGCGATGTTAGTGCAACTGGTCTATAATTTTTTGCCAATGCTTTGCTCCCTCCCTTATGTAGAGGGGCTATGTCTGCTACTTTAAATGCATCTGGTATCTCCCCCGTGTCCAAGCTCTTCCTCCACACTGTACTGAGTGCCTGTGCTACCGGCACTTTGCATTTCTTTATAAATATTGAATTCCATGAGTCTGGACCTGGGGCCGAGTGCATGGGCATGTTTTCAATTTCTTTTTCAAAATTTAGTGCGCTCGTGTTTATATCAGTTATATTTACAGGGGTTTGAATATCCCGCATAAAGAAATTGTCTGGATCTTCCACCTTCATGTTGTTTATTGGAGTGCTAAACATGTCCTCATACTGTTTTTTTAGGATTTCACTAATTTCTTTGTCATCCTCCGTGTATGAACCTTCACTTGTACGAATAGGTCCAATACTGGCAGTGGTTTTTGCTTTTGATTTCGCATATGAGAAGAAATATTTTGGATTTTTCTTTATTTCCTGAATTGCTTTCTGTTCTAACTGCCTTTCTTCAGTTTCATATGAGTGTTTCAATTTCCGCTCGATTTCTTCAATCTCCCTATTTAAATTATTCCTTCTTTGACGGGAAATTCGTGTCTGCATAAGCAGTTCCGTTATTTTTTTCCTGCGTTTATAGTGTCGTCTGCGTTCTCTTTCTACGTTAGATCTCTTTCTGGCTTTTCTCAAAGGAACATGTTTCAGACAGACTTGATACGCTTCTGAAGTCAGTTTTTCTATTCCATCTGTAGGACTTGTATTGTTTAGAACAGTTCCCCATGGAATGTTTGTAAGTTCCCTGTTTATTATCTCCCAGTCTATCCTTTTATTATTAAAATTGAATTTACTGAATAGCCCCTCTCGCTTTATCAACGTTTTAGGTCTATTCTGAGTATTGATGATCGTTTGCACTTCAATGAGTTTGTGATCTGAGTATGTGGTATCTGATATCGTAGTGTCTCTGATAATGTCTTCATTGTTCGTAAAGACCAGATCTAGAATATTTTCATTTCTCGTTGGCTCCGATATCTGCTGATTGAGTGAAAATTTGTAACAGAATCTAAGTAGTTCTCTAATCTGTGGTTGGTTAGGTCCTGATAGATTTCCTGGTATAATATTATTGTTTGCTATTTTCCACCTGAGACTAGGCAAGTTGAAGTCACCTAGGAAAATAATATCGGGTATCGGGTTCTCCAAATTATCAAGGCTATTCTCTATTTTGCTTATCTGTTCTGTGAATTCCTCAGCCGTTGCATCTGGCGGTTTGTATATTAGTATAATCACTAAATTTATTTTCTCTATTTTTAATCCCAGTACCTCTACCACCTCATTTGTAACGTTTAGGAGCTCCGAGCATACAAGGTCTTCCCTAATATACAGACCCACTCCTCCATGTGACCTAATTTTCCTATCACACCTGTATAGGTTATATCCTGGAATCCAGATCTCACTGTCCAACAATTCCCCTGCATGAGTTTCTGTGAAAGCTCCAAATACTGCATTTGACTCCGTGAGGAGGCCATTTATGAACTGTACTTTGTTGTTTGTTCTTGTTTTCAGTCCTTGTATGTTGGCAAAGATGAATGAGGTTACTCTATTAGTGATAGTTTGAATGGGAGACTTTTTCGGCAAGTCCATTATGCATGGATTTTGGTCCGTTGGGTCCGTTTCTCCCGGAATAAGAAAGGCCATGAGTATTTGCTTACCATCGTGTGTACTGCTACTCGTTTCCAGGAAGCAGTCCCAATGAGGAAAGTAACGTCACGGGCCATTTTGGATTGGTTACAGTACTGCGTTGTCTTGGTAGGCATGCCCAGAGTAATCCAGATGGACCAATGGGAGTGTCTTCCAATCGAAATTGTGTAGGGAAACTGTGAGATGATGGAGAGTAGAACAAGTACGCTCGTCACCGTACCACCCTCAGTCGCAAGAGGCGTTAGAAAGGTCCCACGGAACGCTGAAGAGCCTATTAAGAATATACTGCGTTGAAGAAGGGAACAAGTGGGAGAAGGCGTTGCCGTCTGTATTGTTTGCTATACGGGATGCGGTAGTGAAATCACTAGGAGTCACCCCTTTCCAATTGGTGTTCGGGCACTCAGTTAGAAGTCCGGTGAGTGCATTGAAAAAACAGCTCACGGAGGAATTGGAGCCAATGGATATAGGTCAATATGTGAAAACATTTGGAGAGCTACTCTCTAGGGCCAGAGGGTTGGCCTAGGAAAATTTAAAAGTATCCCTGGCAGAGATGTCCAAGTGGCACGACAGGAAGGCTAAGGAAAGGTAGTGCCATGACCAGGATTCGAACCTGGGTTATTAATTGACTCGCACCCAATACCAACTATTGATAACTGTATAGGTCGGATTGGGACTGAACGGTACGTGTCAAAGATAGACCTGATGAAGGGATACTATCAGATCACCCTATCAGAAGAGGCGAAGAGAATCTCAGCGTTTGTGACACCTGATGGATCGTACCAATATAAAGTATTGCCATTTGGGATGAAGAACAGTGGTAGCTGTTTCCAACCAGGTGTTGCAAGGCATACGTGTATTTGCGGCGAGGCAGATGCTGACGAATATGGACTGCATGGCCTGCACTGTGAAAAATCTGGTGGTTGGCACACTAGACACGACGAAGTCAATGACATCATTAAAAGAAGCCTTGCCTCTGCTCAGTGTCCAGCGGAGAGAGAGCCCCGCAACCTACTGAACCGTGACTGTTAGCTTTGCCGGCCGACCAGACGGAATCACACTGCGACCGTGGAAGGGTGGCAGACAGTGTGCATGGGACTATACTTGTGTATCCACTCTGGCAACCACATACATCAACCTCTCTACCGGCACAGCAGGAGCCGCGGCGACACGCAGAGAAAGAGACAAGTCAGCCAAGTACAGGCAATTAGATCATCGGTACAACTTCGTTCCAATAGGGTCTGAGACCCTAGGCCCATGGGGAGAGAGTGCAAGAAGGTTTCTTAAGGATCTTGGTTCCAAGCTCATTGACACCACAAGAGACCCTAGAGCAGCAAGTTTTCTCTTTCAGCGCCTCAGTGTCGCGATCCAGAGGGGGAATGCCCGCTGCATCCTCGGTTCCTGCCCGGAGTCGGAGGAGTTCGAAGAAATCTACAGCCTCTAGGAAGCGAACTTTTTTTTGTGTTCTCTTAATGTTAATTTTTTGTATAAAATCAGATATGTAACTGTATAACCTTGCATAATAAAGTGTACACCATAAAAAAGGGGGGTGGTAAGAGAAGCGAACACTCTTACGTATTCAGAGTTAAATGGCAAGTTTTTCCCTGAATGCACTGTGTTCCCTTCTCTGAGGCTGTGGGTCCTTATAATTGCACCAGAGGTGGTAACCCCCCTATATATATATATATATATATATATATATATATATATATATATATATATATATATATATATATATATATATATAATATATATATATGTCGCACCTAGTAGCCAGAACGCACTTCTCAGCCTACTATGCAAGGCCCAATTTGCCTAATAAGCCGAGTTTGCCTGAATTAATATAGTTTCTCTAATTTTTTTCTTATGAAATGATAAATCTACCCATTTCATTATGTATGAGGTCAATATTTTTGTATTGGAGTTAAAATTAACGTAGATATATGACCAAACCTAACCAACCCTACCTAACCTAACCTATCATTTTAGGTTAGGTTAGGTAGCCGAGAAAGTTAGGTTAGGTTAGGTAGTCGAAAAAACATTAATTCATGAAAACTTGGCTTATTAGGCAAATCGGGCCTTGCATAGTAGGCTGAGAAGTGAGTTCTGGCTACTAGGTACGACATATATATATATATATATATATATATATATATATATATATATATATATATATATATATATACTGGGAGATGGTCCCATGCTGGGACCATCTCCCAGCAACTTCTCTCGTTCATCTTCCATTTGTATTGCAGTTTATAGGTTATCTCACCAGTCATCTCTACCCCCTATCCCTCTCCTCCGTCCCCACCATGGATATATGCCCACATTCCTTCAACATCCTATCGTTACGTTAAAAACAAATCAACCTCCTGCCAGCCCCCTCCCAGCCCCCCTCCCAGCCCCCTCCCAGCACCCTCCCAGCCCCCTCCCAGCCTCCTCCCAGCCTCCTCCCAGCCCCCCTCCCAGCCCCCTCCCAGCCCCCTCCCAGCCTCCTCCCAGCCCCCTCCCAGCACCCTCCCAGCCCCCCTCCCAGCCCCCTCCCAGCCCCCCTCCCAGCCTCCCTCCCAGCCCCCTCCCAGCCTCCTCCCAGCTTCTTCACAGCCTCCTCCCAGCCTCCTCCCAGCTTCTTCACAGCCTCCTCCCAGCCTCCTCCCAGCCTCCTCCCAGCACCCTCCCAGCCCCCCTCCCAGCCCCCTCCCAGCCCCCTCCCAGCCCCCTCCCAGCCCCCCTCCCAGCCCCCTCCCAGCCCCCTCCCAGCCCCCTCCCAGCTTCTTCACAGCCTCCTCCCAGCCCCCTCCCAGCCTCCTCCCAGCCCCCTCCCAGCCTCCTCCCAGCCCCCTCCCAGCCCCCTCCCAGCCCCCTCCCAGCCCCCTCCCAGCCTCATCCCAGCCCCCTCCCAGCCTCCTCCCAGCCTCCTCACAGCCTCCTCCCAGCCTCCTCCCAGCCCCCTCCCAGCCCCTCCCAGCCTCCTCCCAGCTTCCTCACAGCCTCCTCCCAGCCCCCTCCCAGCCCCCTCCCAGCCTCCTCCCAGCCTCCTCCCAGCCCCCTTCCATCCCCCTCCTATCCCCATCCCAGCCTCCTCCCAGCCCCCTCCCAGCCCCCTCCCAGCCTCCTCCCAGCCCCCTCCCAGCCTCCTCCCAGCCCCCTCCCAGCCCCCTCCCAGCCCCCTCCCAGCCTCCTCCCAGCTTCCTCACAGCCTCCCCCCAGCCCCCTCCCAGCCTCCTCCCAGCCCCTCCCAGCCCCTCCCAGCCTCCTCCCAGCTTCCTCACAGCCTCCTCCCAGCCCCCTCCCAGCCCCCTCCCAGCCTCCTCCCTGCCTCCTATCGTGTAATCTCCCATCTCTTCCTTTTCCCAGCTCCCACAGTACAACCTCTCCCTTCTCCCAGCTCCCACAGTACAACCTCTCCCTTCTCCCAGCTCCCACAGTACAACCTCTCCCTTCTCCCAGCTACCACAGTACAACCTCTCCCAGCTCCCACAATACAATCTCTCCCAGCTCCCACAGTACAACCTCTTCCAGCTCCCACAGTACAACCTCTCTCAGCTCCCACAGTACAACCTCTCTCAGCTCCCACAGTACAACCTCTCTCAGCTCCCACAGTACAACCTCTCCCAGCTCCCACAATACAATCTCTCCCAGCTCCCACAGTACAACCTCTTCCAGCTCCCACAGTACAACCTCTTCCAGCTCCCACAGTACAACCTCTCTCAGCTCCCACAGTACAACCTCTCCCAGCTCCCACAATACAATCTCTCCCAGCTCCCACAGTACAACCTCTCCCAGCTCCCACAGTACAACCTCTCCCAGCTCCCACAGTACAACCTATCTCTTCTCCCAGCTCCCATAGTACAACCTCTCCCAGCTCCCACAATACAACCTCTCCCAGCTCCCACAGTACAACCTCCCAGCTCCCACAGCACAACCTCACCCCGGGCTCCCACAGTACAACCTCTCCCAGCTCCCACAGTACAACCTCTCCCAGCTCCCACAGTACAACCTCTCCCAGCTCCCACAGTACAACCTCTCCCAGCTCCCACAGTACAACCTCTCCCAGCTCCCACAGTACAACCTCTCCCAGCTCCCACAGTACAACCTCTCCCAGCTCCCACAGTACAACCTCTCCCAGCTCCCACAGTACAACCTCTCCCAGCTCCCACAGTACAACCTCTCCCAGCTCCCACAGTACAACCTCTCCCAGCTCCCACAGTACAACCTCTCCCAGCTCCCACAGTACAACCTCACCCCGGGCTCCCACAGTACAACCTCTCCCCGGGCTCCCACAGTACAACCTCTCCCAGCTCCCACAGTACAACCTCTCCCAGCTCCCACAGTACAACCTCTCCCAGCTCCCACAGTACAACCTCTCCCAGCTCCCACAGTACAACCTCTCCCAGCTCCCACAGTACAACCTCTCCCAGCTCCCACAGTACAACCTCTCCCAGCTCCCACAGTACAACCTCTCCCAGCTCCCACAGTACAACCTCTCCCAGCTCCCACAGTACAACCTCTCCCAGCTCCCACAGTACAACCTCTCCCAGCTCCCACAGTACAACCTCTCCCAGCTCCCACAGTACAACCTCTCCCAGCTCCCACAGTACAACCTCTCCCAGCTCCCACAGTACAACCTCTCCCAGCTCCCACAGTACAACCTCTCCCAGCTCCCACAGTACAACCTCTCCCAGCTCCCACAGTACAACCTCTCCCAGCTCCCACAGTACAACCTCTCCCAGCTCCCACAGTACAACCTCTCCCAGCTCCCACAGTACAACCTCTCCCAGCTCCCACAGTACAACCTCTCCCAGCTCCCACAGTACAACCTCTCCCAGCTCCCACAGTACAACCTCTCCCAGCTCCCACAGTACAACCTCTCCCAGCTCCCACAGTACAACCTCTCCCAGCTCCCACAGTACAACCTCTCCCAGCTCCCACAGTACAACCTCTCCCAGCTCCCACAGTACAACCTCTCCCAGCTCCCACAGTACAACCTCTCCCAGCTCCCACAGTACAACCTCTCCCAGCTCCCACAGTACAACCTCTCCCAGCTCCCACAGTACAACCTCTCCCAGCTCCCACAGTACAACCTCTCCCAGCTCCCACAGTACAACCTCTCCCAGCTCCCACAGTACAACCTCTCCCAGCTCCCACAGTACAACCTCTCCCAGCTCCCACAGTACAACCTCTCCCAGCTCCCACAGTACAACCTCTCCCAGCTCCCACAGTACAACCTCTCCCAGCTCCCACAGTACAACCTCTCCCAGCTCCCACAGTACAACCTCTCCCAGCTCCCACAGTACAACCTCTCCCAGCTCCCACAGTACAACCTCTCCCAGCTCCCACAGTACAACCTCTCCCAGCTCCCACAGTACAACCTCTCCCAGCTCCCACAGTACAACCTCTCCCAGCTCCCACAGTACAACCTCTCCCAGCTCCCACAGTACAACCTCTCCCAGCTCCCACAGTACAACCTCTCCCAGCTCCCACAGTACAACCTCTCCCAGCTCCCACAGTACAACCTCTCCCAGCTCCCACAGTACAACCTCTCCCAGCTCCCACAGTACAACCTCTCCCAGCTCCCACAGTACAACCTCTCCCAGCTCCCACAGTACAACCTCTCCCAGCTCCCACAGTACAACCTCTCCCAGCTCCCACAGTACAACCTCTCCCAGCTCCCACAGTACAACCTCTCCCAGCTCCCACAGTACAACCTCTCCCAGCTCCCACAGTACAACCTCTCCCAGCTCCCACAGTACAACCTCTCCCAGCTCCCACAGTACAACCTCTCCCAGCTCCCACAGTACAACCTCTCCCCCTAGCTACCGAGGCTGAAAATTGCCAATCCAGACACCTTGAACCAGCTGCATGCGGACCACAGGCTGGTTAAGGGCGGGGTGAGTAGGGGAGGTGGCCAAGAAGGTAAGAGGTCATGGGTAGGGAGTGTGGGGAGGCTGTGAATTAGGGGAGAGGAAATGAGAGATGAGGAGAGAAGGCAAGGGTAAGATCTGAGGTTGATTTATTTGAAAATTATATTTTTTTGGGCAGGGATATTCCTGCGCGGGCCCTAAGTCTCTGGCTGGCCCACTAAGTGTTGCTTGTTTCTGTTTTACTTGGGCGGAGTATGAGTATTTATGACTCGTATGGTCGCTTCAGTAAGATTTTGCCATATGTGTTTAACAACTTCTTCTGCTCTGTTGAATCTAAGTTGAAATCTTAATGGGTTTGTAACTGTGCACTGTAGAGAATTAGATGAGAGGAGGATAAGGGACATGAGGCTAGAGATGAAGGGGATGATGATGAAGATGAGGAGTACAGGTGAGGAGAGGAAGAGGATATTGGTTTACAGTTGAGGGGAGGAAGAGGGAGAGAGGTCTACAGGTGAAGGGGAGGAGGTGGAAGAGGGACGTGAGTGGCAGCCAGAGGTTGTGAGGTAACCACAAACATCCACCCCCCCCCCCCATCACCACCCTTTCAAGACCTCCAACACCCCCACACATCCCCCCCCCCCCCACTCACACACCCACACACATGCAACATTACAAGAAGTCATCACAGGTACAAACAAAAAACAACACATCACTATGCACAATATTCTGGTGGAACATTCTCCCAGTAAATAACATAATCCCATTTTCAGTCTGCAGCTCTCTACTAATACATTCGGAATTCCGCTGCGCTGATTAAACCCGTCTCCATAGAGACAACAAAAATACGCGAGGAAGGAAAGGGACTAAGAGGTAAAAAAGGGTATGTTAATCTGTGCATGTGTCCGTGTGTGTGTGTGCGTGTCTGGGCGGATATTAGTGAGTGAGTGAGGGAGGGAGAGGAACTGGCCGGGATGTTAACACGACAAGAAAAAGACGAGGTGATAGAGGGGAGATGGAGCGAAAGCAGTATGGGAGAAGCGGATGAGAAACAGATAGAGAGAAATAGACATGGGGTGAAAGACAGGCGCAGAAGAGAATGAAATGCACACACGCACACACGCACACACACACACACACGCACACACGCACACACACACACACACACACACACACACACACACACACACACACACACACACACACACACACACACGCACACACGCACGCACACACACACACACACACGCACACACGCACACACACACACACACACACACACACACACACACACACACACACACACGGAACAAAAAATTTCCCCCAAAAAAAACTGAGAAACAAAGAGATGGCGTACCGAAAGGGAAATTATGAGGAGATGAGAAAATTCCTAAGAGATATACCATAGGACACAGAACTCACAACTAAGTCCGTACAAAACATGATGGACAATGTCACCCAAAAGTGTCAGGAGGCATTAAACAGGTTTATCCCGGCCTGATAGAAAAAACTGAGAAGCATAAGAAGACTCTGTGGTTTAATAGGGCATATATAGCAAAGGAACTGAACAAGGGGGTGGAGGAACTTCCTAAATAACAGAACACCAGAAAGCAGAGAGAGAGAGATACCAGAGAACCAGGAACGAGTATGTTAGTGTCAGAAGAGAAGCTGAGAAAAAGTATGAAAATAATATAGCCATTAAGCCATGACCGAACCAAAGCTACTCCACAGTCACATCAGGAGGAAAACAACAACGAACGAACAGGTGATAAAACTTAGAACAGGCAAGGACAGAAACACAGAGAATGACAAAGAGGCGTGTGAAGAACTCAACAAGAGGTTCCAGGAGGTCTTCACAATAGAACAAGGAGAGGTCACTGCAATTGGAGAGTTGGCAGTAAACCAGGCCACCTTGGAAGGGTTCGAAATTACAAGAGATGAGGTCAAGAGGCACCTGTTGGATCCGAACGTAAGAAAGGTTGTTGGCCCGGATAGAATCTCGCCATGGGTATTGAAAGAGTGTGCAGGGGTACTTTGCTTGCCACTCTCCATAGTGTATAGTAGGTCACTGGAGATGGGAGACCTACCAGAAATATGGAACACGGCTAGTGTAGTCCCAAAATACAAAAAGGGTGACAAACAAGAGGCACTGAACTACAGGCCAGTGTCATTAACTTGTATACCATGCAAGGTGATGGAGAAAACCGTGAGAAAAAACCTAGTAACACATCTGGAGAGAAGAGACTTCGTGACAACCCATCAACATGGGATCAGAGAGAGTAAATCTTGCCTTACAGGATAAACTGAATTTGATGATCAGGTGACAAAGATTAAGCAAGAAAGAGAAGGATGGCGGACTGCATTTTTTTGGATTGTCGGAAAGCCTTTGACACAGTACCCAATAAAAGACTGCATGATGCATAAGCTGGAGAAACAGGCAGGAGTGACTGGTAGGGCGCTTTAGTGAATAAGGGAGTACCTAAGCAATAGGAAGCGGTGAGTTACAGTGAGAGGTGAGACCTCAGATTGGCGTGAAGTCACCAGTGGAGTCCCACAGGGCTCTGTACTCGGACCCATCCTGTTTCTGATATACGTAAATGATCTCCCAGAGGGAGATCATTTACGTATATCAGAAACATACCTGTTTGAGGTATGAGACATAACAAATGTCTCATACCTCTCAATGTTTGCTGACGACGCAAAAATTATGAGAAGGATTAAAGACAGTGAAGGACAGCTTGAGGCTTCAAGAAGACCTGGACAAGCTGCAGGAATTGTCGAACAAATGGTTGTTGGAGTTTAACCTAAGCATATGTAATGCAATGAAGATAGATGTAGGGAGCAGGAGACCAAATACAACGTATCATTTGGGAGATGAAATACTTCAAGAGTCAGAGAGAGAAAGACCTAGGAGTTGATATCACGCCAGACCTGTCCCCTGAAGCCCATATAGAGAGAATAACATCAGCGGCATATGTCAGGTTGGCTGACATAAGAACGGCCTTTTGAAACTTGTGTAAGGAATGTTTCAGAACATTATGTTCCACATATGTCAGAACAATCCTGGAGTATGCAGCTCCAGCATGAAATCCATATCTAGTCAAGCATAAGACTAAACTGGAAAAGGTTCAAAGGTTTGCCACCAGACTAGTTCCCGAATTGAGGGGTATGAGCTATGAGGAGAGACTACGGGAATTAAACCTTACGTCACTGGGAGACAGAAGAGCTAGAGGGGACATGATCACCACATACAAGATTCTTAGAGGAATTGATAAGGTCCATAAAGACAGACTATTTATCTCAAGGGACACACGCACTAGGGGACACAGGTGGAAATTGAGTGCCCAAATGACCCATAGAGACGTTAGAAAGAATTTTGTCAGTGTCAGAGTGGTTAACAGATGGAATGCATTAGGCAGTGATGTGGTGGAGGCTGACTCCATACACAGTTTCAAGTGTAGATATGATAGAGCCCAGTAGGCTCAGGACCCCTGTACACCTGTTGATTCAGTTGAGAGGCGGGACCAAAGAGTCAAATCTCAACCCCCGCATACACAACGAGGTGCGTACAACTAGGTGAGTATACACACACACACACACACACACACACACACACACACACACTAATTAGCTGCGATATGGGTCGAAAGGTATTCTCTCAGTCTCTGTTTATCTCGTTTTTTATACACACTCCCCTAAACCGTCCTCTCACTCACCAGTTCCTTTCCTGCTTTCTGACTGAAGAGAATGTATATCACTGTATATCTCTTCCACTCCATCTACGTCTCTTTGAGCTGAGAGGAGCTGGAGTAGGAGTGTGGTGAGCCGATCATTAGCAGAGACCAGAAGGTTTTTAAGACCAGTAGTTGGATGGGTGACCAGTGGGACGCTGGTGCTTAATGAGTCTAGGGAGGAGAACACAATATTTATCCGAGGAAAACACACAACATGTATGGAAGTAGGACAGAGATGATGTTGCAGATCAATGCTAAAGGTTTGGAATCACTGTTGCAAGGGTCACTTATAAAGGGTCCTGAGCGGCCTCGCTTTTCCTTACTTCTACTACTTGTTCTACTACTAATCCTACTGCAAGAACAACAGTTATTATTACTACTAATACTTTTACTGCTACTATTACAACAACACCAACTGCTACTTCCAGTGTTACTACAACTATAAGAACAACAACAAAAGCAACTACTGTTACAATAACAACAACAACTACAATCTTGAGGTTATCTTGAGATGATTTCGGGGCTTTAGTGTCCCCGCGGCCCGGTCCTCGACCAGGCCTCCACCCTCAGGAAGCAGCCCGTGACAGCTGACTAACTCCCAGGTACCTATTTACTGCTAGGTAACAGGGGCATTCAGGGTGAAAGAAACTTTGCCCGTTTGTTTCTGCCTCGTGCGGGAATCGAACCCGCGCCACAGAATTACGAGTCCTGCGCGCTATCCACCAGACTACGAGGCCCCTGTATGCTGTACAATAACAACAGCAACTACTATTTCTACTACTAGTACTATCACTGCTACTACTATTATAACAGCAACAACTACTAGTACTCTCACTGCTACTGTTATAACAACAACAACTGCTACTACTAGTACTACTACTACTACTCTACTATTACATCAACAACAACAACAATTACTACTACTGCTTGTCACAACCCTAGGCCCAGTGCTGCACTGTGGCTGTTGGACCCAGGATCGTCTGGCAAGTGTTTACGTATAGACGAGGTAGGGAACCTTCAAGTATATCTGTATTACTACTGTCAATGGCCTTGAGTATATTGAGCATATTGTAATAAATCTAAGATTAAACGATGGGGTTTATTAGTTAGGGTTGGGGGGGGGGGGTTAAGAAGGAGTGTTAATTGGCTGGTAGAATTATACACAGTTAGGCTTCTTACTCGTAAATGGCGGGGAATGGCGTCCTTGCCAGACGTAGGAGCATTTTGATGCTCCTTGATAGATAGTTACACTGGGATACAACTTTGTGTAGTGTATTGTAAAGATTGAATGCTACATTTATACTTAGAATTTTATTGTGACAATTAAATATTGTATTAGAGAATAGGTAGATGTTACTGTACGATCAGCTGATGAAGGCCAGGGACCAGATTCACGAAGCGTTCTGAGTAGCTAAATCTGAAACAACGACTTTTCAGGCCCACAGCCCCACTCCTGTGCCAGGTAAGTCCACTACGGGCTCACCGTAGCCCGTGCTACTTGGAACTTTTTGTTCCCAGTAGCTGAATCTATAACAACAATAACGAGCTGATCCCACAAGTTACAGCCCCGCTCCTGTGCCAGGTAAGTCCACTACGGGCTCACCGTAGCCTGTGCTACTTGGAACGTTTTGTTCCCTGGAGCTGAATCTTAAACAACAAACAACAACGGTTTGGCAGGCTCTCTGCAATATGGTTATCTTCAGGCGACCAAGTTAGATAGGTTACATATTCCAGAAGGAATCCACAGGATAATCGTCGCTACTCCTCTGTAGGAGGACAGGTCGCTACTCCTCTGTAGGAGGACAGGTCGCTACTCCTCTGTAGGAGGTCAGGTCGCTACTCCTCTGTAGGAGGCCAGGTCGCTACTCCTCCAACACAGCAATGGCAGACTATTATATTTTTGATAAGAGAGGGAGACAGCGTGAGATAGACAGAGCCAAAGACAAACAGATATACAAAAATAGGGACAGAGAGGCAGACAGTGGCAGAGAGAGACAGAGAAACAAGGACAGGAACAGAGATGGAGACAGAAGTGGCGAAAGTAGAAATAGTAGTTATAGCAGTAATATACGTAGTAGTACTAGTAGGAATAGAAATAGCATTGGTAGTAGTAGTATTGGTAGTTGGTAGCGCAGTAACTACCTGGCAGCTGTAGTTTGCCTTACGCACATTAAAAAAACAAAAAGGTAAGACAAAGTAATTCAAACGGCTTAAGTCCTTTGCGGTGTGCTACTTGCAGTAGTAAACAAACATAAATAATTAAATTCTTTACTTATAATAATAAACATAACAAAATAATAAATCCTGAAAACTTGACTTACAAAGATAAACAAACTTAATATTTACGTTACTTTAGAAAACAAGAAGAGTGACTATACACCATGTATAATTAGCTGCACATCTAGCATCACGCATCATAGCCAGACCACATACTATGACTTCATACTATTGTAGTATGACTACATACATACTATTTACAGAGATATTAGAAAGAACTTTTTTAGTGTCAGAGTGGTTAGTAAATGGAATGCACTAGGAAGTGATGTGGTGGAGGCTGACTCCATACACAGTTTCAAATGTAGATATGATAGAGCCCAGTAGGCTCAGGAATCTGTACACCAGTTGATTGGCGGTTGAGAGGCGGGACCAAAGAGCCAGAGCTCAACCCCCGCAAGCACAATTAGGTGAGTACAATTAGGTGAGTACACAGGTGGCCTGGTGGATAGCGCGCAGGACTCGTAATTCTGTGGTGCGGGTTCGATTCCCGCACGAGGCAGATATAAATGGGCAAAGTTTCTTTCACCCTGAATGCCCCTGTTACCTAGCAGTAAATAGGTACCTGGGAGTTATTCAGCTGTCACGGGCTGCTTCCTGGTGTGTGTGTGTGTGTGTGTGTGTGTGTGTGTGTGTGTGTGTGTGTGTGTGTGTGTGTGTGTGTGTGTGTGTGTGTGTGTGTGTGTGTGTGTGTGTGCGTATGTATCTGGAAACAAAATAGTAGTTAGTAACAGTTGAGAGGCGGGCCAAAGGAGTAGAGCTCGACCCCCGCAAGCACAACTAGGTGAATGCACAAACACACGCACACACACACACCACACTCACACAAATACACACACACACACACACCCACACACACACACACTTCACAATGCCCACCTATTAATAAGCATTGGGCAAACAAACAGACATACTCACAAATATTTGACTGACTCAAATTGGCGTATTTCATATGTTAAAAAGACGTGTTTATATAAATAGTTAGTGTCACCTTTTAGAGACCAAATACAAACGTCAGAAAACGTTTTGTGTTTGCTGCCCTGTGTACCGTTTTCTGTCTTTTTCTTTCTCTCTCTCTTTCTTTGTCTAACGCAAACCCATGCATAGTGCTATGTACATGCATAGTGCTATGCATAGTGCTATGTACATGCATAGTGCTATGTACATGCATAGTGCTATGTACATGCATAGTGCTATGTAAATGTATAGTGCTATGAACATTCAAGTAAAGTGTCCTCGTCCATCTTCGTCCGCGATCTACGCGTCAGTGATCTTTAGTTTCTTGATTATGAGATTACATTTATTTACAAATCTTTTACTCGTCTTAGTTATTCCTTATAGTTTATCAACAGCGCTTATTCTCAAGCTAAACGAAATTCAACGCTATCAACTTAAATTCAACGTTATCAACTTAATTTCAACGTTGTCAGTTTAAAGTCAATGTAATCAACTTAAATTCGACGTTATCAACAAAAATTCAACGTTATTAACTTAAATTCAATGTTATTAACTTAAATTCAACGTTGTCAGCTTAAAATGGACGCTATCAACTTAAATTCAACGTTATCAATGGTGATATTCGACGAATATTTCATGTTGAATGAAAGTAATTCTTAAATATTATGCCAACTGGGATGTTGCATACAAGGGAATAGTTCCTCTTTTGTTTTGTACTCGTCTTCAGCACGGGACACGGAGCTCCCGCCACGCTAACTCGGTCACGGCAGTTCCAATCTCCAGAATTAAGTTACTCAAGGCCGGAACTGAAGCCAATACACCAACACACACTGGTGTAGCACCACAATACACCAACACACACTGGTGTAGCCCCACAATACACCCACACACACTGGTGTAGCACCACAATACACCCATACACACTGGTGTAGCCCCACAATACACCCACACACACTGGTGTAACCCCACAATACACCCACACACACTGGTGTAGCCCCACAATACACCCACACACACTGGTGTAGCACCACAATACACCAACACACACTGGTGTAGCCCCACAATACACCCACACACACTGGTGTAGCACCACAATACACCCACACACACTGGTGTAGCCCCACAATACACCCACACACACTGGTGTAGCCCCACAATACACCCACACACACTGGTGTAGCACCACAATACACCAACACACACTGGTGTAGCACCACAATACACCCACACACACTGGTGTAGCACCACAATACACCCACACACACTGGTGTAGCTCCACAATACACCCACACACACTGGTGTAGCCCCACAATACACCCACACACACTGGTGTAGCCCCACAATACACCCACACACACTGGTGTAGCCCCACAATACACCCACACACACTGGTGTAGCACCACAATACACCAACACACACTGGTGTAGCCCCACAATACACCCACACACACTGGTGTAGCACCACAATACACCAACACACACTGGTGTAACCCCACAATACACCCACACACACTGGTGTAGCACCACAATACACCCACACACACTGGTGTAGCACCACAGTACACCCACACACACTGGTGTAGCACCACAATACACCCACACACACTGGTGTAGCCCCACAATACACCCACACACACTGGTGTAGCACCACAATACACCCACACACACTGGTGTAGCCCCACAATACACCCACACACACTGGTGTAGCACCACAATACACCCACACACACTGGTGTAGCCCCACAATACACCCACACACACTGGTGTAGCCCCACAATACACCCACACACACTGGTGTAGCCCCACAATACACCCACACACACTGGTGTAGCACCACAATACACCCACACACACTGGTGTAGCACCACAATACACCCACACACACTGGTGTAGCCCCACAATACACCCACACACACTGGTGTAACCCCACAATACACCCACACACACTGGTGTAGCACCACAATACACCCACACACACTGGTGTAGCACCACAGTACACCCACACACACTGGTGTAGCCCCACAATACACCCATACACACTGGTGTAGCCCCACAATACACCCACACACACTGGTGTAGCCCCACAATACACCCACACACACTGGTGTAGCCCCACAATACACCCACACACACAGGTGTAGCCCCACAATACACCCACACACACTGGTGTAGCCCCACAATACACCCACACACACTGGTGTAGCACCACAATACACCAACACACACTGGTGTAGCCCCACAATACACCCACACACACTGGTGTAGCCCCACAATACACCCACACACACTGGTGTAGCCCCACAATACACCCACACACACTGGTGTAGCCCCACAATACACCCACACACACTATTGAAGCCCCACAATACACCAACACACACTGGTGTAGCCCCACAATACACCCACACACACTGGTGTAGCACCACAATACACCCACACACACTGGTGTAGCCCCACAATACACCCACACACACTGGTGTAACCCCACAATACACCCACACACACTGGTGTAGCCCCACAATACACCCACACACACTGGTGTAACCCCACAATACACCCACACACACTGGTGTAGCCCCACAATACACCCACACACACTAGTGAAGCCCCACAATACACCCACACACACTGGTGTAGCCCCACAATACACCCACACACACTAGTGAAGCCCCTCTTGTTGTTTGGGAAAAAGTACAGTCCACAAGTTTCAGAGTTGTTATACATTAACCCAGGAGCCCCTAGTATCAGCCTCGACATACTTGCTTAAGAACCACTTACTTGGTTAGGAATTACTTACTTGCTTAACAACCACTTACTTCTTAAGAACTACTTGCCTAAATATCACTTACTTGTTTAAGAATCCCTTATCTAATAAGAATCCCTTATTGAATTAGGAATCCCTTATTTAACTAAGAATCACTTTCTTGGTTATCAATCGCCTATTAGCTTAGGAATCAGATATTGATTTGGAATTTCTTACATGCTAAAGAATCACTTAATTACTTGCTTAAGAATCCCCTTATTACTTGCTTAAGAATGACGGTCTTACTTGCTTAAAAATCACTTTCTTACTTGCTTAAAAATCCCTGTCTTATTTGCTTAATAATCACTTTCTTTCTTGCTTAAGAATCACTTTCTTACTTGCTGTGGGAACCGACCTGTGAGATTTATATTTATTTAATTTATATGAATTTATATAGAATTTATATTTACGTTAATTTATATATTTCGATAGCAATTTGTAAGATGTTACGTGGACTGTATTTCTGCAATAATCTCACAAATCGATCCACTACACATTAGGGGGCGAGGGGTTTATATTGAATTTATATATATGCAGCCAATCAAACTACAGTATTAAACTACATATATTAGTATACATTGAAGATGTTCCTTATCTTATCGGCTACCTAACCTAACCTAACCTATAGAGATAGGTTAGGTTAGGTTAGGTAGGGTTGGTTAGGTTCGGTCATATATCAACGTTAATTTTAACTCCAATTAAAAAAAATTGACCTCATACATAATGAAATGGGTAGCTTTATCATTTCATAGGAAAAAAATAGAGAAAATATAATAATTCAGGAAAACTTGGTTTATTAGGCAAATCGGGCATTGCATAGTAGGCTGAGAAGTGCGTTCTGGCTACTAGGTACGACATATATATATATATATATATATATATATATATATATATATATATATATATATATATATATATATATATATATATATATATATATATATATATATATAATTTATCTAAACTGAGAAATATTTTTATACTGAATTTAGTTACAACAATGGTTTCTAGGGGCACCACAGCTTTGATATTACTTACTTGATTAATAATCACTTATTTGCTTAAAAGTCACTTGCTTAAGAATCCTTTACTTGCATAAGAAAGACTTGCTTAAGATTCCCTTATTTGCTTAAGAATCTCTAACTTGATTAAGAATCACTTAATTGTTTTAGAATCACCTACCTGTTTAAGAATCACTTACTTTTTAAAGAATCACTGTCTTGATTAAGAATCATTTACATGCTTAAAATCACTTACTTGTTTAAGAATTACTCACCAGTTTAAGAATCACTTAATTGTTAAAGAATCACTTACTTGATTAAGAGTCACATACTTGCTTAAGAACCACTTACTTGCTTCATAATCATTTACTTGCTTAAGAATAACTTACTTGCTTAAGAATGACTGACCCGCTTAAGAATCGCAGGTTCGAATCCTCTGCACGGCCCTTGTGGATTTGTTCATCAGCTTAAGAACCACTTGATTAAAAATAACATTCATGATACCTCTTTATATCTCTCTCGTTGAGAGAGAATCTGTACACCTTGAGCCGTGCTTCTTACTATATATACAATGAAAGTTTACCTTAGTCCTGGACAATGTTCAGGGCTAAAGTCAACGTGTTGGTTTACCAGTCGGCTATTGTGGCGGCCTTAAACACCCCTCCCGCGGTTGGTAGACCATAACCCTAACACAAAACTAACATTTACCTTATAAAAAATACTCTTCCCAACTCCTTTAACTGAAAACTTAAATTTAGGCTTCTACAGTCACTGCATTTCTTGTCCGTTTTATTAGTAAATAAATAAAGAGATGGGTAATCAACATTAACATCAGCAAGTAAATATGTAAGTTCACTACTCAAGAACTACATTTACACAATATTTTTATTATTTGTAAGGAAATATTTCTGGGTAGGTAAAGGTAATACTGAAGACTGTGAAACGCAAACGTTTAAAACATCATGAGAGTGACAAGACGTGTCAGTTCCTTACGACGATGAAGAAGAAGAAGAGCCTGTCCTGTCTTGATGAATAAGTGAAGAGCAGGTCCGGGATTCATCAAGCATTAACTCATCTACTTACAAAACCTGGACATTGTTTTTGTTCAACCTTGAACTTCTATCTATGCATTTCTTAATCAGTTTACGAGCTTCGAAACTTCACAATCGGATGTTATTATTGTTATAAACAGCCTCCTGGTGCTTCGGAACGCATAAGCCCCGTTTAATACATGAAAACAAAGGTGTCATAATCGAGGAAAGATATACAGGTTTCGTTGCAAATTCTTGCTGAATTATATATATATATATATATATATATATATATATATATATATAACTGAACTGAAAACTCCACACCCCAGAAGTGACTCAAACCCGGGTCGCCAGGAGCACATTGCAACTGGTGTACATTGTGCCTTAAACCACTCGATCATCAGTAACCGTACAAAAGATGGTGATAGCCGAGGCTATTTGAACCACCATCCCGATGGCACTTTGATGGTAATCTTGGTAGTAGACAAATGGAATGCATTAGGAAGTGATGTGATGTGGCTGACTCCATACACAGCTTCAAGTGTACATATGATAGAGCCCAATAGGCTCAGGAACCTGTACATTAGTTGATTGACAGTTGAGAGGCTGGACCAAAGAGCCAGAGCTCAACCCCCGCAAGCGCAACTAGGTAAGTACAACTAGGTAAGTACATACAAACACACAAACACACACACACAGTAGTAGGCCGCCGCCAGTGAGAGACGCACGTGTTAGTGAGGTCCGCCGCGGATCGTCAAATATTCGGGACAATAAACTAGTATAGAGGCTTGACCATAGTATTTAGCCTCTCGCAGTGTATAGCAAGCAGGGTGCAACGTATCATAGGTAAATCGCAAGTGATAGAGCGAAGAAATAAAATTGGAGCTAGTGGCATCACCGGTGCAAATAGTGTGGAGGACCGCGTGGAACGACCTGACCTGCCGGCCTCTGCTGGGACGACCCGCGGTGGAACTTGTCTGATTGTGCTTGTTGGGTGGTGACTGGTAAGTGCCCCCCTCTCTGAAGTCTTCAACAGTGTGCAAGGTTTATATAATATCATATAGTAGACACATATAATGCATTTCATTCGATAACAGAGTAGTAATCTTGATAGATTGATAGCAAATGAGGCAGTAACCTCACTGTGAGCTCACTTGGGACCTGAATTATTGTGCTGTTAATCCTTACACACACACGTCAGGGTAACAGCGCCCCCCCCCCCCCCCTTTCCCCCCTACACGTCAACTGGCCACCATAGATAGTGGCCCCCACTACACCTTTCCTCTCTCGCCCTCTCTGTTTTCTCTCTCTCTCTCTCTCTCTCTCTCTCTCTCTCTCTCTCTCTCTCTCTCTCTCTCTCTCTCTCTCTCTCTCTCTCTCTCTCTCTCTCTCTCTCTCTCGTGCCCTCTCCCCCCTCTCTTCTTCCCCCTCCCCCTCTCTCCCCCTCGCTCCCCCTCTCCCTATCTCTCTCTTGTTCTCTCTCTTACCCTCTTTCTCCCTTGTTCCCTCTCTCTCTCTCTCTCTCTCTTGCTCTCTCTCCATCTTGCTCTCTCTCCATCTAGCTCTCTCTCCATCTAGCTCTCTCTCCATCTTGCTCTCTCTCCATCTAGCTCTCTCTCCATCTTGCTCTCTCTCCATCTTGCTCTCTCTCCATCTTGCTCTCTCTCCATCTAGCTTTCTCTCCATCTTGCTCTCTCTCCATCTTGCTCTCTCTCCATCTTGCTCTCTCTCTCTCTTGCTCTCTCTCTTGCTCTCTCTCTTGCTCTCTCTCTTGCTCTCTCTCTTTTGCTCTCTCTCTCTCTCTTTTGCTCTCTCTCTCTTGCTCTCTCTCTCCCCCCCCCCTTCCTCTCTTCAACCCTCCCCCTGGCGAACTCTATCAAAACATATCAGGGAAAGGGACTAAGATGGCAGGAGGACGCACCAGGGACACAGGGAATAGCTAAAGTGACCAAATGAAAGAAATGTTAGCCCAAGTTTGGGAGGAATTCAGGAAGGAGTTTGCATGAAATGAAGCAACACAATTAGCAACCTGCAAAGTGAGCTGACAGCAGCAAAGGAGGAGATCAAATCCCTCACAGAGAAAACAATGACACTGAGCATCAGATAATCATCCAAGGGGAAGATGGAATTGTTGCATTGGAAGGAAATGTCTCTGTACCTGAAACATTTGTGGAAATACTGAGAAAGAGCACAGAAGCAATCACCACAGTGAGGGAGGTAGCCATGCAAGCAGCTACCTCACAGGAAGCAGCAAGGTGCACCAGTCAGCTGCTGGAAAGGAAAAGATCAGTGGTAGCTGTAGGCATCAAAGAACAGGAAGAATCCAATAGGCAAGAATGCAATAGCAAGGAGAGAGAGGCAGTAAATGGGATACTAAAGGGGTTAAACATGGAAGGGGCTGAACAAAACATTGAGACGGTTTTCAGGTTGGGCTGGTACAACAAGGACAGAGACCGCCTAGTGAAGATAGTGTTTGCAAACGAGACCACGAAGGAGGTTATTCTTGAAAGAAAGAGTCATCTGCAGTATGTGGAGGAATACAAAAAAGTATTCCTCCAGAGGGGCAGAACGAAGGAGAAGAGAGCCAGGGTGGCAGAGGCAAGGAGGAAGTGCAGGGAGAGAGGAGCAAAGCAGGAAATCACAGCCCCCAACACAACAGTCTCAGAGACAAGATGGGAACCCACAACCAGCATCCCAGCAACACCAGAGGGGAGGGCAACACCACCACCCTCCTCTGCATAGAAACCCTCCCTACCCCTCACCTTACCAGCCCCACACAAATGCTCACTCAACCCTCCCCCCCTCACCCCCTACCGCATTCCGGCCCTGTAACCCCTTCCCCATTGCCACCATGTCCCACCTCCCCCTTTTCCCTTCCTTTCCCCCTCCCACTTCATCCCATACCATACGTATCCCTCCTCCACCCTCACCCCATATCCTCCATGTCCCCCCTACCTCCTTACCCCCTACCCTACCTGTCCACTCTTCCCTTGAACCCCCCCCCCCCACCCCAGAACCCACTGAGACCCTGTTAACCACTTCACAGATCTTCACACCTATTGAACAGCTTCCTCCATCAGCAGAATGCTCACCAAGAAGGGAACCAAAGAATGAACAGAAGAAATTGAGATTCAAGGCAATGTACACAAACATAGATGGAATTACGAATATAACAAGTGAACCTGGAGATTGGGCACTAGAAGAAAACCCAGACATAATAGCACTCACAGAAACAAAGCTAACGAAAACCATAACAAATGCAGTGTTTCCCCAGGACTACTATGTAGTAAGGAAAGAGAGAAAAAGAAGAGGAGGTGGTGTAGCTTTGCTGATAAGAAAAGGCTGGAGTTTTGAGGAGATGGTTGTTCAGGGCTGTGAAGATTTCAGTAACTACATAACAGGTACCATAGCAATTGGAGGACAATTTTTTTAGTAGTAGTCATAAATAACCCCCCACCAAACGACAGAAGACCCAGACAGGAATATGATAGAAACAACATGGCTACCATCAATATAACAGAGAGAGAGCAGCTTCTGTAGCCAGCAGGAACGGATCTAAAGTACTAAATATGGGAGACTTCAACCCGGGAAGATAGATTGGGAGAACAGAGACCCGCATGGAGGACAAGACACATTTCCTGGCCGCCGCTATATTTGCTCGGTTATGTTCACTAAATATCAGGTTGTCAGACATCATAATTCCCAGATCTTTAACACGTTGCTTTCCTTGTATGAGTAGATCTGATTGTGTTCTGTACCTTGTGTTTCGTTTAAGTTCCTCGTTTCCACCTTACCTAAGTACTTGGAACTTGTCACCGTTAAACATCATATTATTTTCACTTGCCCAATCGAAGACTTTATTAATATCTGCCTGCAGTTTTTCAGTGTCTTCTACAAAGGAAATTTTCATGCTGATTATTGTATCTCCAAGGTATGACGCGAAGCTGTGACTATATCCGTCTATATTGTCTATATCCGAGATAAGAATGAGAAATAGCAGCGGTGCAAGGACTGTGCCCTGGGGAACAGAGCTTTTCAATGCACTTGGGCTTGATCTTATTTGTTTGACTGTCACTCTTTGCATTCTGTTTGACAGAAAGTTGAAAACCCAGCGCTCCATTTTACCCTATTCGTACTGATCTCATATTATGGGCTATCACTCCATGGTCACGTTTATCGAATGCCTTTGCAAAGTCTGTGTAAATAACATTTGTAATTTGGTTTTCTTCTAAATATTCTGTGATTTTGTCATAGTGGTTGAGTATGTGTGACAGACATGATCTTCCCGCTCTAAATCCATGTTGTCCTGGGTTGTGTAGTTAATTTTTCCATAAAATTTGAAATTTGCTTCTTAATCACTGTTTCAAAAACTTTTGTTATGTGTGATGTTAGTTTAACTGGTCTATAATTTTTTACCAAAGCTTTACTACCTCCTGTGTTCAGAGGGGATATATCTGCTGATTTAAGTGTTCCTGGTATCTACCCTGTATCCAGGCTCTTTCTCCATATTACGCTGAGCGCTCGCGCTACAGGTACTTTACATTTCTTTATGAATATTGAATTCCATGAGTCAGGACCAGGGGCTGAGTACATGAGGAATGTTGTCAATTTCTCTTTCAAAGTCTTCCGAGTTCGTGTCAATATCAGTTAAATTATTTGCAGCTTGGATGTCATTCATCAAGTAGCTGTCTGGATCTTCAACTTTCATGATGTTTGTTGGTGCTAAACATAGCCTCATGCTGGCGTCTTAGAATTTCATTATTTTCTTTGTTGTCCTCTGTGTACGTACCTTCAGTTGTAATTAAAGGTCCAATACTGGTGGAGTTTTTGATTTTGATTTTGTATATTGGTAACAAATATTTTTATAGTCTTCTTTATCTTTTGTATAGCTTTCTGTTCCAATTCCGTTTCCTCAAACTCGTATGCTCTCTTCAACGTCTGCTCTATTTCTTCGATCTCCTTGTTTACATTTATTTACCTTTCTTGTGATAGTCGTGTCAGTTTAAGCATTTCCGTGATTTTTTTCCTTCTCCTGTACAGTCGTCTCCGTTCTCTTTCTAGAGTGGTCCTCTTTCTGCCCCTCCTCACAGGCACGTGCTTCAAGCAGATCTTGTATGCTTCAGCTGTCAGTTGAGATATTCCTTGTGTGGGAGTTTTGTTGCTTGAGACCGTCTCCCATTGAATGTTTGCAAGGTCTATATTTATTTTTTTCTAGTTGATCCTCTTATTGTTGAAACGGAATTGACTGAATAACCCTTCTCGCTTGTTGGTTCTCTTGGACCTACTACCGTTATTAATGTTAGTTTGCACTTCAATGAGCTTATGGTCTGAGTATATAGTATCTGAGACTGTAAAGTCTCTGATTAGTTCTTAATTGTTTGTGAACATCAGGTCTAGTGTGTTTTCGTTCCTAGATGGTTCTGTAATCTGTTGATTCAGCGAGAATTTGTCACAGAATCTCAAAAGTTCTCTAACCTGCGGTTGATTATTTCCAGGTTTGTTTCCTGCTATACTATTATTGTTGGTAATTTTCCATTGTAGTTACATTGTTACATCTCAGTTACATTGAGCGCCTTCATACAATCTAGGCAATAATAATAGTTTTATTAAGGTCTTATGAGATATTAGGAGATAAAATAATATTTAGAGTCGAGCAAGAATGTCATAGCAAGTTCAAGTTCAAGTATGTTTATTGAGATAAGCAATAAATACATCTCAAAGGGATAGAGTAGCTTAGGCTATTTCTACCCCCCTGATGTCATAGCAAACGTTGTGGTGGAGGTCACTTCGGCTCCTTGTCATGTGATTTTCTTTAAAATAGACCTCAACCCCGTCAGGCCAATGCTAGACCCATGTCCAGCAGCAATTACTATGAAAAATTGGGTGAAGCCAGCCCCAAGCATCTGGCCTCTAACCTCATATAGACAGCGACAGACATTCTAATTTATAGATATAGATAAGGATTCTGTTCCCTATTATTTTATTTCTATTTGTTGCTGTTGTTTAAGAATGATTTTTCCTGTTTATATCGTCATTTTGGAATAATAGATTTATTATTTAAGCAAACATTGTGATGTAATCCTATTGTACTAAGCTTCTGCAGCTTCCACTCTCACTAAACGTGTGTTGTCTTGTACAGCTTCGTGGCTTTGAATACATTATTGATATCAAAGAGTGATAATCTCTCCAACCTCCGGCAATAATCACACACACACACACACACACACACACACACACACACACACACACACACACACACACACACACATCAACACAAAAACACTACACTGTGAATAAACACTACGGTGTATAAATACTACACAGTGAATAAATTGTACGCAGTGTATAAATACCACACAGTGAACAAATATGTTCATTGCGTCCAGTATTTTCAAAGTGACCACCACGACATGCAGAAGGCATGACAGAATACCCCCCCCCCCCCTGTTGAAAAGCAAAGGTGCAATAGGTACTCTGAGGACTCCTTTAATATTAGAGGCTGTGATTCATACGCCAGGCTGTGAGCAGCCGCGTTCTGGTTGACCAATTCAGCAATCAGGAGGCCAGGTCGGAAACCGGGCCTCGGGGACGTTGAACCCTGAAATCATCGCAAGGTAACCTGCATTAGCAAAACAGCAACTGAGAGTGTATCAACAATAAATTACAAATAAAACTACACAATGTTCATGCTGTACAGAATATTTAAGCTATACACAGTGTATAAATACTAAACAGTTAATAATCACTAACTAGTGTATAAACTCTATAGAGTGTATAAACGCTACACAGTGAATAAACCCTACGCAGTGTATAAGCACTACACAGTGAAAACACACTACATAGTGAGTAAAGAAGGCACAAGGCATAAAGCCCACACATTCTATAAACACTACACAGTGTATATATATGCTTTACAGTGTATAACCCCTTCACAGTGTATAAACATTACACAGTGTATAAACATTACACAGTGTATAAACATGTATAAAACATCCGTGTATAAGACTAATGCATAAACACCAGCAAAATTACCTTAGTCGCCCATTAACAAGGAAATTAACGGTATTAATTGCTACTGAGATCACTACGCATTTCAACTGGGATTTTAACACTCCCTAATATAATTAATTCTCATATGTACTAACATTCCCAACAGGATATGTGTGGAAGCTGGTTAGAACTGCATTTCATCTTTGTAAATGCAAATTAATGATATTACATAAAAAGACACATTGATCACTGTTTATGTAGGGCAGACGTAAATCTGTGTATTTATGTATTTATGTATGTTGGTTAGATTAGCATTTTATCTGTACTACAATCACCTACTTTGGTTGACTGTTCATAAAACACTGAACTATATGTTTAACAGATCTCTCAACCTGTCCATGGAGAAGGGAATAATATGTATATATGTTGGTTAGCATTGTAAATGTGAGGCCACGTCTGTGGTAGAAAATAATATATTAAATTATCATGAAAATAATAATAATAATCCAAAAAAAAAATTATTCAATAAAAATTAACAATTCAATAATAAACTTATCTGCGTGCAGGAGTCAGCAACGCCCAGCAAGTTGCTCTGAGCTCCACACCTGCACTACCCCACACCTGCATTACCAATCACCTGCACTACACCACACCTGCACCTGCACTACCTTCACCTGCACTACCCCACATCTGCACTATCCCAAACCTGCACTACCCCACACCTGCACTACCCCCACACCTGCACTACCCACACCTGCACTACCCACACCTGCACTACTCCACACCTGAACTACCCACACCTGCACTACCCCAAACCTGAACTACCCACACCTGCATTACCCACACCTGCACTACCTGCACCTGCATTACCAACCCTGCAATATCCCACACCTTCACTGCCCACACCTGCACTACCCACACCTTCACTACCCTCACCTTCTCTACCCCACACCTGCACTACCCCACACCTGCACTACCCCCACACCTGCACTACCCCCCCCACCTGCACTACCCCCCCCCACCTGCACTACCCCCCCCACCTGCACTACCCCCCCCCCACCTGCACTACCCCTCACCTTCACTACCCACACCTGCACTACCCCACACCTCCACTACCCCACACCTCCACTACCCCACACCTGCAATACCCCACACCTTCACTACACACACCTGCACTACCCCACACCTGCACTACCCACACCTGCACTACCCTTACCTTCTCTACCCCACACCTGCACTACCCCACACCTGCACTACCCCCACACCTGCACTACCCACCCCCCTGAACTACCCCACACCTGCACTATCCCTCACCTTCACTACCTACACCTGCACTACCCCACACCTGCACTACCTCACACCTGCAATACCCCACACCTTCACTACCCACACCTGCACTACCCCACACCTTCACTACCCCACACCTTCACTACCCCACACCTGCACTACCCCACACCTTCACTATCCCACACGTGCACTACCTCACACCTGCACTACCCACACCTGCACAACCCACACCTGCACAACCCACACCTGCACTACCCACACACCTGCACTACCCACACCTGCACTACCCACACACCTGTACTGCCCCAAACCTGCACTACCACACACCTGCACTACCCACACCTGCACTATCCTACACCTGCACTACCCCACACCTGCATTACCCACACCTGCACTACCCCACACTTGCACTACCTCACACTTGCACTACCCCACACCTGCACTACCCCACACCTCAGCTCAGGTAGAACTCCCTTGCCCCCCCAGTCACCAACACAACATTACTCTCACATATCGCCCAGCACGTACACACACTCCTCACTACCACACACGTGAAGTGGACCTTAACCTGACCGATGCTACAATATTCCCTGTTAAAATAATTGCTTATGATACAGGTAAGAATAATGCCAATTAACGTGTATATTAATGTAAAGACGTCACCTTTCTCCCGCGCTGGCAGGAAATGTCTTTCTGATTCCCATTCTTTTCACCCCGTCCAATCCCAAATCCTTATCCTGACCCCTTCCCAGTGCTATATAGTCGTAATGGCTTGGCGCTTTCTCCTGATAATTTCTTCCCTTTCCTCCTTTCCCCCCCCCCTCCTCCCTACCCCTACTCATGGGACAGAAAAAAACATCTTTTCAACTTGAAATTGTTACCCAATTATCAGTATGAAAAGCATTATAGCACATTCAGACGACACGGAATAATAATATTGGTGAATGAACCCCTGAACAGCGCCGTGCGGGATTATGGAATATGTCGGTCCACTTCTCCATGGGGAAACATTAATATATCACGCCGCAGAATTGGGATATTTTCAGCATTATATAATAATCTGTAAGCATTTGTTATCTGCTCGGTCACAACCACAGACGGAAACATTTCCACGGAGATGTCGGCTGCGTAATTAACATTGCCCTGTCAAGTGGACCACGGAGACCCACCACCCTACATGACATTAACATAATGGACCAAAACAGCCCACCCTCCATCCCTCTAACATAGTGTACCTCAGTGGCCCACCCTCCATCCTATTAACATAATGGATCACGGCGCCCCACCCAACATCCCACTAACATATTGGACCGCAGCGGCCCACCCTCCATCCCACTAAAATAATGGTCCATAGCCGCTACCTTCTCAAATAGATTTCCAAGTAAATAAGAAACAAAATTGGAAGAGGCCCGCGCCCCTTCTCCTAAACTGTTGTGTATCGACATGTCTGTGTAATATCTGCTAGATGACAAAATCTCTACCGACTGAATATATATTAGGCCATTTGGCGAGCCCTCGGTAAAAGGACATGTTTGAAACGCTCCATGACACTTTGTAGGCTACACACACACACACACACACACACACACACACACACACACACACACACACACACACACACACACACACACACACACACACACACACACACACACACACACTCTTACACACACACTCTTACACACACATACACACGTACACACGCACACACGCACACACACACGCACACTTCCCTCTGCGAAGACGGGACACCACGAGCGTAGCTCTCATCCTGTAACTACACTAAGGTAATTACACACACACACACACACACACACACACACACACACACACACACAAGAAGGAAGGAAAACAACAGTGAAAGAACAGGTATTGAAACTTAGAACAGGCGAGGACAGGTATACAGAGAATGACAGAGAGGTGTGTGAGGAACTCAACAAGAGGTTCCAGGAGGTCTTCACAATAGAACAGGGTGAGGTCACTGTGCTAGGAGAAAGGGAGGTAAACCAGGCGGCCTTGGAGGAGTTCGAAATTACGAGAGAGGAGGTCAAGAGACACCTGCTGGATCTGGATGTTAGAAAGGCGGTTGGTCCAGATGGGATCTCACCCTGGGTACTGAAAGAGTGTGCAGAGGAACTTTGCTTGCCACTCTCCATAGTGTATAGTAAATCACTAGAGACGGGAGACCTACCAGAAATATGGAAGACGGCGAATGTGGTCCCAATATACAAAAAGGGCGACAGACAAGAGGCACTGAACTACAGGCCAGTGTCCTTGACTTGTATACCATGCAAGGTGATGGAGAAGATCGTGAGAAAAAACCTGGTAACACATCTGGAGAGAAGGGACTTCGTGACAAATCGCCAACATGGATTCAGGGAGGGTAAATCTTGCCTTACAGGCTTGATAGAATTCTACGATCAGGTGACACAGATTAAGCAAGAAAGAGAGGGCTGGGCGGACTGCATTTTCTTGGATTGTCGGAAAGCCTTTGACACAGTACCGCATAAGAGGCTGGTACATAAGCTGGAGAGACAGGCAGGTGTAGCTGGTAAGGTGCTCCAGTGGATAAGGGAGTATCTAAGCAATAGGAAGCAGAGAGTTACGGTGAGGGGTGAGACCTCCGATTGGCGTGAAGTCACCAGTGGAGTCCCACAGGGCTCTGTACTCGGTCCTATCTTGTTTCTGATATATGTAAATGATCTCCCGGAGGGTATCGATTCATTTCTCTCAATGTTTGCGGACGATGCTAAAATTATGAGAAGGATTAAAACAGAAGAGGACTGTTTGAGGCTTCAAGAAGACCTAGACAAGCTGAAGGAATGGTCGAACAAATGGTTGTTAGAGTTTAACCCAACCAAATGTAATGTAATGAAGATAGGTGTAGGGAGCAGGAGGCCAGATACAAGGTATCATCTGGGAGAGGAAATTCTTCAGGAGTCAGAGAAGGAAAAAGACTTGGGGGTTGATATCACGCCAGACCTGTCTCCTGCAGCACATATCAAGCGGATAACATCAGCGGCATATGCCAGGCTGGCCAACATACGAACGGCATTCAGAAACTTGTGTAAAGAATCATTCAGAACTTTGTATACCACATATGTCAGGCCAATCCTGGAGTATGCAGCCCCAGCATGGAGTCCATATCTAGTCAAGGATAAGACTAAACTGGAAAAGGTTCAAAGGTTTGCCACCAGACTAGTACCCGAGCTGAGAGGTATGAGCTACGAGGAGAGACTACGGGAATTAAACCTCACTTCGCTGGAAGACAGAAGAGTTAGGGGGGACATGATCACCACATTCAAGATTCTGAAGGGGATTGATAGGGTAGATAAAGACAGTCTATTTAACACAAGGGGAACACGCACAAGGGGACACAGGTGGAAACTGAGTGCCCAAATGAGCCACAGAGATATTAGAAAGAACTTTTTTAGTGTCAGAGTGGTTGACAAATGGAATGCATTAGGGGGTGATGTGGTGGAGGCTCACTCCATACACAGTTTCAAGTGTAGATATGACAGAGCCCGATAGGCTCAGGAATCTGTACACCTGTTGATTGACGGTTGAGAGGCGGGACCAAAGAGCCAGAGCTCAACCCCCGCAAACACAACTAGGTGAGTACAACTAGGTGAGTACACACACACACACACACACACACACACACACACACACACACGCGCGCGCACACACACACACACACACACACACACACACACACACACACACACACACACACAGACCTGGGGCCTCGTAGCCTGGTGGATAGCGCGCAGGATTCGTAATTCTGTGGCGCGGGTTCGATTTCCGCACGAGGCAAAAACAAATGGGCAAAGTTTCTTTCACCCTGAATGCCCCTGTTACCTAGCAGTAAATAGGTACCTGGGAGTTAGTCAGCTGTCACGGGCTGCTTCCTGGGGTGTGTGGTGTGGAAAAAAAAAAGTAGTTAGTAAACAGTTGATTGACAGTTGAGAGGCGGGCCGATAGAGCAAAGCTCAACCCCCGCAAAAACACAACTAGTAAACAACTAGTAAACACACACACACACACACACACACACACACACACACACACAAACACACACACACACACACACATACCAAGGGAGCCGGTCGGCCGAGCGGACAGCACGCTGGACTTGTGATCCTGTGGTCCTGGGTTCGATCCCAGGCGCCGGCGAGAAACAATGGGCAGAGTTTCTTTCACCCTATGCCCCTGTTACCTAGCAGTAAAATAGGTACTTGGGTTCTAGTCAGCTGTCACGGGCTGCTTCCTGGAGGTGGAGGCCTGGTCGAGGACCGGGTCGCGGGGACACTAAAGCCCCGAAATCATCTCAAGATAACCTCAAGATAACCCTGTAGTCCCGGGTTCGATTCCGGTCACCGGCGTGAAACAATGGGCAGAGTCTCTTTCACCCTAATGTTCTTGTTACCTAGCAGTAAATATGTACCTGGGAGTTAGTCAGCTGTCACGGGCTGCTTCCTTGGGTGTGTGTGGTGTGGAAAAAAATAGTAGTTAGTAACAGTTGATTGACAGTTTAGAGGCGGGCCGATAGAGCAGAGCTCAACCCCCCCCAAGCACAACTTGATGAATACAGGTGAATACACACACACAAC
>NC_091224.1:18767264-18829764 GCF_040958095.1 Procambarus clarkii
GGAGTGAAAATTGTCTATAGGGCAGTCAACTCATGGTGACACAAGTCAACCCATGGTGACACAAGTCAACCCATGGTGACACAAGTCAACCCATGGTGACACAAGTCAACCCATGGTGACACAAGTCAACGCATGGTGACACAAGTCAACCCATGGTGACACAAGTCAACCCATGGTGACACAAGTCAACCCATGGTGACACAAGTCAACCCATGGTGACACAAGTCAACCCATGGTGACACAAGTCAACGCCTGGTGACGCAAGTCAACGCCTGGTGACGCAAGTCAACGCCTGGTAACACAAGTCAACGCCTGGTAACACAAGTCAACGCCTGGTAACACAAGTCAATGCCTGGTAACACAAGTCAATGCCTGGTAACACAAGTCAACGCCTGGTAACACAAGTCAACGCCCGGTAACGCAAGTCAACACCCGGTAACACAAGTCAACGCCCGGTAACACAAGTCAACGCCCGGTAACGCAAGTCAACGCCCGGTAACGCAAGTCAACGCCTGGTAACACAAGTCAACGCCCGGTAACGCAAGTCAACACCCGGTAACACAAGTCAACGCCCGGTAACACAAGTCAACGCCCGGTAACACAAGTCAACGCCTGGTTTTTACTTTTCCAGAAACCATGAAAGGCGTCCAAAGTGTGAGGGTCGTCTAAGTAAGTTAACAATACTCCCACACTTCATTACGACCTTCCTGTCTTAAAGATAGCAACGAAGGCTGGAGACACAAAGATATTCATCCGTACACAGTGAAGCTGTTGATTCATAATTACAGGTGAGATCAAGGAACTGATGAGATTAATTGGGTTCTTTTGAACTGCGTTAATAATTGAGGTGGACTGAGAGCTTCCTCAGGTGTGGGAAGAGTTCTTTAAGATAAGAATGAATCAGACTCGTTGAGGTGAAATTAAGGAGCAGTAAAACATCTTATGAACCCAAAGGTACTTCTCAGATCACCTCTGGCACGCGTGTAATGGATAATACAAAAGTTTGCCATGATATATCATATCATGTTGCTTGCTTCTGGGAGTATGGGTTCGAGTCACTTCTGGGGTGTGAGTTTTCAGTTGCATATTGTCCTGGGGACCATTCAGGCTTGTTCGCATATATCATATATATATTCTTTTAGTCAAGATTGATAACTGCGGTTCTGTATTAGAGATTCAGAACTGTCTTGTGTTTTACTAAACACATAATCTGTTAGATCTGCTGGAGTATCCATCTTCCTGAAGTGAGATATATATTTGCTGCGTATATAGAAACTGCAGTTTATATCTCCAAGATAAATAACCTCCGGGCTTCAGTAGCTCACCAATGACCTTCCTATTGACTTCATTTGTTTATCTCATCTGTCGACTTCACTTGTTGACATCACCTGTTGACCTTATCTACGGAGCACACTTACAGATCTCTTCGGATGACATCACATGTTGACCTAACATGTTGACTTAACCTCTTCACATCTCCTGTTGACCTTTTGGGCTGAACGGTAGAGCAACAGTCTCGCTTTATGCAGGTCAGCGTTCAATCCCCGACCGTCCAAGTGATTGGACATCATTACTCCCCCCCCCATCTCCAAGCCTCATTCTGATCCTTTCCCAGTGCAATGTTATCATAATGGCTTGGTGCTTTCTCCTGATAATTCCTTTCCTTTCCTGTTGACCTTACCTACACAGTACACCTGTAGACATAACATGTTAACCTACATTGCAGCCATCACATGCTGATGTTATGAAAGCCGTCTAATTTAGCCCTTCTACATCAAGTCATTTGCCACACCCTAATGAGATGCTAGAGAGCCAAAAGATTGCTTTGAGTTTAAGGATTTTATAGCTAGATTCACAATCAAGTGGCAAGTTGAGCCTACTAGTGGAAGCAAGAGTGCTTTCCAACAATGAGAGGAGAAGCTGACAGCCTTTGGACAAGATGGATGTGCAGAAATGGATTGTGCTGAAAGACTGTTGTAGAAAGCCTTTGCAATATGCTCACAATCTAAAATGATGGTAATCACTCCTTGATGATCTTCACGGAATGATGACGTCAGCCCTTGAAGATTGCAAGTAATGTGCAGAGAGCGACCCGCCAGGTGATTCTCTACCTCTCTAGGAGGTATGTATGTAGGAGAAGTATCTCTCTAGGAGATACTTCTCCTACATACTATAGTATGAAGGAGAATGTAGAGGGGGAGACTACAGCAAGCTATGAAGTATGAACGAGAGTGTAGACTCAGTAACCCACGATAATAGACAGGTCTATCAGGGAGAAAACTAGGAAATAAGCTCACATGAATGAGAAACAAAGCCAGGTGGTGGCAGCTTTGAAACGGAAGATTTGTCCTATACTCTGTCAAGAGCTTAAGAAATATCATGAGGTATTGGGACAGATTTGTCGTAATCATGTGAGGTTGTCCAGGCGTGAGTGGAGTAGGCAACTTGTCTGACCCCTTTCTGGTGTATACTGAACCTTTTCCTTTGTGATCATAGAAGGACCTCGTGATGAATTGAAGCGTATCTGGTGATCACTGAACTCTGATGATTATGAAACTCCTCTTTGGTGATCATACATAATTTTGGTGATCAAGGAAACATCTGCTGATGATCATGTAACCCTTTTTCTTGTTATTGTGAAGCAATTTCTGGTATCAGAGAACACTTTCTGATGATCATAGAACCTTTTCTGGTGTTCAATGAGCCCTTTTGGTGATCATTAAACCATTTCTGGTGATTATGGAACCATTTCTGGAGTTCAATGAACTCTTTCTCCCATCATGAGGAGATGAGACGTTTCCTGAGGGAAATACCTTGGGACACAGACCATAGAGATAAGTCTGTACAAGATATGATGGACTATGTCACCCAAAAGTGTCAGGAGGCAGTAAATAGGATCATTGCGTCCCAAAGGGAAAAATCCGAGAAGCAACAGAAGAATCGATGGTATAATAGGGCATGTATGGAAGCAAAGGGACCGAACAAAAGGGCGTGGAGGAACTTCCGGAATAACAGAACACCAGAAAGCAGAGAGAGATACCAGAGAACCAGGAATGAGTATGTTAGGGTGAGAAGAGAAGCAGAGAAAAAATATGAAAATGATATAGCAAACAAAGCCAAAACCGAATCAAAGCTACTCCATAGTCACATCAGGAGGAAAACAACAATGAAAGAACAGGTAATGAAACTTAGAACAGGCGAGGACAGGTATACAGAGAATGACAAAGAGGTGTGTGAAGAAGTCAACAAGAAGTTCCAGGAGGTCTTCACAATAGAACAAGGTGAGGTCACTGTGCTAGGAGAAAGGGAGGTAAACCAAGCGACCTTGGAAGGGTTCGAAATTACGAGTGAGGAGGTCAAGAGAAACCTGCTGGATCTGGACGTTAGAAAGCCTATTGGTCCAGACGGGATCTCACCATGGGTACTGAAAGGGTGTGCAGAGGCACTTTGCTTGCCACTCTCCATAGTGTATAGTAAGTCACTGGAGACGGGAGACCTACCAGAAATAGGGAAGACGGCAAATGTGGTCCCAATATACAAAAAGGGCGACAGGCAAGAGGCACTGAACTACAGGCCAGTGTCCTTGACTTGTATACTATGCAAGGTAGTGTAGAAGATCATGAGAAAAAACCTAGTAACACATCTAGAGAGAAGGGACTTCGTGACAAATCGCCAACATGGATTCAGGGAGGGTAAATCTTGCCTGACTGGTTTACTAGAATTCTACGACCAGGGGACAAAGATTAAGCAAGAAAGAGAGGGCTGGGCGGACTGCATTTTCTTGGATTGTCGGAAAGCCTTTGACACAGTACCGCATAAGAGGCTGGTACATAAGCTGGAGAGACAGGCAGGTGTAGCTGGTAAGGTCCTCCAGTGGATAAGGGAGTACCTAAGCAATATGAAGCAGAGAGTTACGGTGAGGGGTGAGACCTCAGATTGGCGTGAAGTCACCAGTGGAGTCCCACAAGGCTCTGTACTCGGTCCTATCTTGTTTGTGATATATGTAAATGATCTCCCGGAGGATATAGATTTATTTCTCTCAATGTTTGCTGATGATTCCAAAATTTTCAGAATGATTAAGACAGAAGAGGACTGTTGAGACTTCAAGAAAACCTAGACAAGCTGAAGGAATGGTTGAAACAAATGGTTGTTAGAGTTTAACCCAACCAAATGTAATGTAATGAAGATAGGTGTAGGGGGCAGGGGGCCAGATACAAGGTATCATCTGGGAGAGGAAATTCTTCAGGAGTCAGAGAAAGAAAAAGACTTGGGGGTTGATATCACGCCAGACCTGTCTCCTGCAGCCCATACCAAGAGGATAACATCAGCGGCATATGCCAGGCTGGCCAACATACGAACGGCATTCAGAAACTTATGTAAAGAATCATTCAGAACTTTTTATACCACATATGTCAGGCCAATCCTGTAGTATGCAGCCCTAGCATGAAGTCCATATCTAGTCAAGGATAAGACTAAACTGGAAAAGGTTCAAAGGTTTGCCAACATACTAGTACCCGAGCTGAGAGGTATGAGCTACGAGGAGAGACTACGGGAATTAAACCTCACTTCGCTGGAACACAGAAGAGTTAGGGGGGACATGATCACCCCATTCAAGATTCTGAAGGGAATTGATAGGATAGATAAAGACAGGCTATTTAACATAAGGGACACACGCACAAGAGGACACAGGTGGAAACTGAGTGCCCAAATGAGCCACAGAGATATTAGAAAGAACTTTTTTAGTGTCAGAGTGGTTGACAAATGGAATGCATTAGGAAGTGGTGTGGTGGAGGCTGACTCCATACACAGTTTCAAGTGTAGATATGATAGAGCCCAATAGGCTCAGGAATCTGTACACCTGTTAATTGTCGGTTGAGAGGCGGGACCAAAGAGCCAGAGCTCAACCCCCGCAAACACAACTAGGTGAGTACACACACACACACACTCACAGGAGGGCCTGACGGCTGAGAGGACAGCACTAGGGATTCGTAGTCCAATGGTCGATCCCGATCGGTCGATCTATGGATCGATCCCCGGCGGAGGCCGAAACAAATGAGCAGAGTTTCTTTCAAGTCCAAGAGGTAGTAGCTCGATTCTGCAGATACAAATAGTAAATGCAAATAGTAAATACACACAGGCACACATATATATATGCGGAATGGAAGCCACATATTCAGAATCTGATCATCTGAGCCTGATATGCCTCATCCCCATCACCAAGCCTAAACACTCTTCACCTGAAGAGTCCCCTTCCTCCCATTCCAGGGGTCCCCTCATACCCCTCTCCTCGTTCAGTAAATCTATTCGTCCCCTCATTAGTCAACCCTCTCTCTCTCTCATTTACCACCTTAGCTCTTTCCTCCAATCAACAGAACTTTTCAAATTTCCTTACTAAGCGACTCTTCCATTCCCTTCAATCACCCATTCCCCAAGCATCAGGAAGGGGGGTACATGGGGCGGTCGCCTTCTTCCAGACCTGCCTCTCCCCTCTTCCAGACCTGTCTCCCCCCTCTTCCAGACCTGTCTCCCCCCCTCTTACAGACCTGTCTCCCCCCCTCTTACAGACCTGCCTCCCCCCTCTTCCAGACCTGTCTCCCCCCCTCTTCCAGACCTGTCTCCCCCCCTCTTCCAGACCTGTCTCCCCCCCTCTTCCAGACCTGTCTCCCCCCCTCTTCCAGACCTGCCTCTCTCTCTCTCTCTCCCCAAGAGTCCATCATCGTTATTCAGTTGGTACTCTGCATGGAGAGGCTTGTTACCAGCATACTCTTGTACAGCAGAAATCTCGTCAACACATTCTCTTCCCCCTGGCAGTCCCTATCTTGCGTCTTTCTTCCTCCCTCCTGACCTGCACCTCCTCCCTCCTGACCTGCACCTCCTCCCTCCTGACCTGCACCTCCTCCCTCCTGACCTGCACCTCCTCCCTCCTGACCTGCACCTCCTCCCTCCTGACCTGCACCTCCTCCCTCCTGACCTGCACCTCCTCCCTCCTGACCTGCACCTCCTCCCTCCTGACCTGCACCTCCTCCCTCCTGACCTGCACCTCCTCCCTCCTGCCCTGCAGCTCCTCCCTCCTGACCTGCACCTCCTCCCTCCTGGCCTTCACCTCCTCCCTCCTGGCCTGCACCTCCTCCCTCCTGGCCTGCACCTCCTCCCTCCTGCCCCACACCTCCTCCCACCTGCCCTACACCTCCTCCCAGGCGCCACACCTCCTCCCAGGCGCCGCACCTCCTCCCAACACCACACCAGCAGCTAGCCACACCTCATACTTCTATATCTGTCCCACATTTTCAGTGCAACATCACAGTAACAAGGTTATCACCACTAACCTAACTCAGTTACGGGCTCACAATAGCCCGTGCTACCTGGAAATTTCGTTCCGAGTAGCTAAATCTAAAGCAACACCAACAACAGCAGCGCATCACACAGTTACAGCCCCGCTCCTGTGCCAGATAAGTCCACTACGGGCTCACCATAGCCCGTGCTACTTGCCCCGCTCCTGTGCCAGATAAGTCCACTACGGGCTCAACATAGCCCGTGCTACTTGCCCCGCTCCTGTGCCAGATAAGTCCACTACGGGCTCACCGTAGCCCGTGCTGCTTGGAACTTTTTGTTCTGAGTAGTTGACTCCGAAACAACAACAACAACAACTAGGCAACATCTATAACCACAGGTTCTCTACTGTGCATTTTGTGACGTAACTCAAGGTAGGGAGCCGGTCGGCAGAGCGGACAGCACACTGGACTTGCGATCCTGTGGTCCTGGGTTCGATCCCAGGCGCCGGCGAGAAACAATGGGCAGAGTTTCTTTCACCCTATGCCCCTGTTACCTAGCAGTAAAATAGGTACCTGGGTGTTAGTCAGCTGTCACGGGCTGCTTCCTGGGGGTGGAGGCCTGGTTGAGGACCGGGCCGCGGGGACACTAAAGCCCCGAAATCATCTCAAGATAACCTCAAGATAGAAGATGTCTTGCCATCTTTCACATTCAGCACTCCAGCCACTTACTCTAATTACTCCCCCTTACCCCACCTATGCATAACACAACCCAGAATGTGACAATGGCATCTCCTCATCTCATTCACTCCAAACTTCCATCTTTGCAACCAACCCAAGCTCCCTTGGTCCAGGATCCACCTGTACCATGTTGCATAAGATCAATGTGTGCCTCCGGAAGTACCTCGTTCGCTCCTCTGGCAAGATTTTAGCACAAATCTCCGCCAGCACCTCACCGGCTGACATCCTGGAAACAAGAGAGGGCGTTCACCTGCTCTTCTCCAGCGATTCAGACCTTAAGAAGATATTCACCACCACCGCGACGACCACCCTGAAAGATGCTGGCATCACCCTCACGCCACCACGACGCTACCTGGCGGACAGGACCGTGTTCGCCAGGAATATCAGCACATGGATCACCGACCGTGACGACGACATCCTCACCAGCATTAATGACCAGAACCCGACGATAACAGCAGCAGAGGTCAACACCATCTCCAACACCGAAGTCAACCGCCAACTGACACTGAGGGTGACCTTCACCATGGCCATCGCAGCGACTCACGCCACGGACTAAAGTGTGCAGGAATCACTATACCACCCTCCCAAGGGACCAATGAACGTTTCACGGAGCTCCAACAGCGCTTCAAGTACTTATAATAGTGAGAGTACCAGTACTCTCACTATTGTGAGAGTACTGGTACTCTCACAAGCCATCTCTGGGTCGTGGAGATTATTTGGAGGACCTATGGCGATTCCACGACCCAGAGATGGCTTCTTAAACCTTTCTAGAATCAACCTCACTGAGGACCAAATTACTCTCTTAAATCTGGGTATAAACTGTCTTGTTATGTCCACAACAAGTGAGATGGCCGGGAAAGTGGAGTTGAAGATCCTATTGGATGATATATTCGACCTCGAGACGCACAAGAAGGTGACCACTAATGACACCTTGCAAGCAGAACTTATTGCAGAAGGAGGAAAGATTCGAGGTAACTACAAAAGCATCATACTGACCGCCGAACTCAAAGCGGCAGCTAAGAGCCCTCATGAGAACAAGAAGATAGTCGTCAAGAGAAGGTGACAAGTCGCCAATATACGTTATTCTTAAAAAAGACGAATATCTGGCAAAAATGATCCTTATACTCTCTTACCAAACTAAATTCCAAAGGGTAACGAAGAACTCTACAGCCGAATTGAAAACGAAAGTAAACAGATTGGTTGAAACTGTGAATGCCAAGAAATCCGGACTCCACCTGCCAAAGGTTGTTGGGGAATACAAACCTGGATATGCCTATGGAAACGTCAAGACCCACAAGCCTGGAAACTCACTTCGGCCAATTATCAGTCAGACACCCACACCCACATACAGACTGGCTAAGCGACTCAACGGGTTGCTGACTCCTTACGTACCCTGTGCTTTCAACCTGAAGTCACCCAAGGAATTTGTCGATTTACTGCGGGGAGCATGGGCTTCGGGGATAAGAGCCTCGTTGGATGTAGAGTCACTATTTACCAACGTGCCTATGGACGAAACAATCGGGATGATAGCATACAGAGTGTATCGTGACCCGGCTTGCACTCCTCTTGACAGGCCAGAAAGCATACTGAGGAAACTACTCCAAGCCTGCACTAAAGAGGCACCCTTCATGAGCCCAGATGGGCACATGTATAAGCAAGTAGATGGGGTCACCATGGGTTGTCCCATAGGTGTCCTGTTTGCGAACTTCTACGTGGGCACCATCGAGCAGAGGGTCTTAGTTGACATGGACTTGAAACCCACTATATACTGCAGGCATGTTGACGACATTTTTATGCAGATACCTGATGCCAGATGTCTGCAGCAGCTGAAGGAGGCATTTGAGCAGAACTCTGTGTTGAGTTTCACTTACGAGATGGAGAATAATAGGAAGCTGCCCTTTCTGGATGTAACAGTCATGGAAAGGAACGAAAGCTTGCACACTGCAGTCTACACTATGGAAACGAACATAGGAATGTGACTCAATGACAATAGTGACTGACCAGACAGGTACAAGAGGAGTGTTGTCAATGCTTATGTCGACCGTGCTCTAAGCAACAGCTCAGGATGGAAGGAAGTCGATGAAGAACTCTGTAGGGTAAGGCAGGTCCTAGTCAACAACGGCAACGGCTTCTCTAACGGTTTCGTTGAAGACATCACAAAAAGAAATGTGAAACGCCATGCAACCTCTGAAGAGTCAACCAACACAACACTTGTACCCTCTATTAGAATATTTTACAGAAACTTCTTTTCGACGGCTCATAAAACGGAGGAAAGGGTCCTGAAAGATATTGTTGATAAGAATGTTATCCCTACAAACAAAAATCAGAAAATACAATTCATAAATTATTATAAAACCAAAAAACGGCTAATCTACTCATGGAAAACTCCACAGAAACCAAGCAGAACGCTTTGAAGGAAACCAACGTCGTCTATGCCTTCAAATGCCCACTTGGTAACTGTAAGCCCCAAAGAAATCAGTATATAGGCAAGACAACAACGTCTCTTTCCAGGCGATTAACAATGCATAAACAACAGGGCTCCATCAAGGAACATATAATCTCTTCTCACAATCAGACTATCACCAGAGAAATCTTAACAAACAACACAGAAATCATTGATAGGTACAGCAATAGCAGGCGGCTAGACATCAGTGAGGCACTACACATCAAACAGTCAACATCAGCAATCAACAGCCAATTAATGCACAACTATTTTCTACCCACTTCAAGGCACCGTATGGGCCAATAGGCCCTCTGCAGTTACTTCCATTCTCATGTACCCACCTCACCCAAAACCAGTAAAAACCAAGATTTATGTGAAATATTTCATGCACAGTGTAACAAGTGTATCATAAGTGTAGTGTTAAATGTAAAGAAATCTTTGAGAATGTAAGAATCCCTTACGAAATGCTACTAGGCATCAGACTATTAATAAAAATGAATGCACCTCCTGCAGGTGATTTGATAAAATACTATGCCCAAGATTACCATCAGAGTGCCGGCGGAATCATGGGGAATTAGCCTTGGATGACATCATCTTTTGTCCGGTCGTGTTTGTAGAGGGGTTAAGGTGTCCTGTACACCAGTTGCAGAGTGCTCCTGGAACTATGGGTTGGGTTCGAGTCACTTCTGGGGGTGAGTTTTCATTCATATATATGTCGTACCTAGTAGCCAGAACGCACTTCTCAGCCAACTATGCAAGGCCCGATTTGCCTAATAAGCCAAGTTTTCCTGAATTAATATATTTTCTCTATATTTTTTCTTATGAAATGATAAAGCTACCCATTTCATTATGTATGAGGTCAATTTTTTTATATTGGAGTTAAAAATAACGTCCGAAAATAAAAATAAGTTATTTTTAAAAGTTAAAAATATGCCCGAACCTAGCCAACCCTACCTAACCTAACCTATCTTTGTAGGTTAGGTTAGGTAACCGAAAAAGTTAGGTTAGGTAGGTTAGGCAGTCGAAAAACAATTATTTCATGTTTATATATATATATATATATATATATATATATATATATATATATATATATATGTATACAGTCTCCGTGGTGTAGTGGTAAGACACTCGCCTGGCGTTCCGCAAGCGCTATGTCATGGGTTCGTATCCTGGCCGGGGAGGATTTACTGGGCGCAATTCCTTAACTGTACCCTGTGTTTAACGCAACAGTAAAATGTGTACTTGGATGAAAAAACGATTCTTCGCGGCGGGGGATCGTATTCCAGGGACCATAGGATTAAGGACTTGCCCGAAACGCTACGCGTATTAGTGGCTGTACAAGAATGTAACAACTCTTGTATATATCTCAAAAATATATATATATATATATATATATATATATATATATATATATATATATATATAAATATATATATATATATATATATATATAAATATATATATATATATATATATATATAAATATATATATATATATATATATATATATATATATATATATATATATATATATATATATATATATAAATATATATATATATATATATATATATATATATATATATAAATATATATATATATATATATATATATATATATATATAAATATATATATATATATATATATATATATATATATATATATATATATATATATATATATATATAAAACTCAGTGCCAAATGCTTAATGCACAGACTAGCCTGTTCCACTAGCTGAAGTTTAAAACTTTTTAGACACTCAATCCACCAGGGGACTCGAACACTGGCCAACAAGGTGGCAGTTGCACGCTGTATCCACTACACCATACTTCAAAGCCATAAAGAGAGGTAGGAATTCTGGGGTATTTAACCAACCAGAACTCCAATCCTCTCCCAGGCAATGAGATAGTGTGGGACCCCCGATGCTCTTTCATCGAGCCCTGTTATATGGGAAAACTCAGTGCCAAATGCTTAATGCAGACTAGCCTGTTCCACTAGCTGAAGTTTAAAGTTATAAACCCACTTCACTTCTACCCACTGAAATTCTACCCACTTCAAGACTCCGCACCAATATAGAAGCTTAAGAAATATGGGCCAATAGGCCCTTTGCAGTTACTTCCATTCTTCCCTTTAACTTACAAAATATTATACCCATTGTTTCATGTTCTGTCTTGTGTTGCAAGTTTGTTTTCACCTCATCCAAAACTGTTGTAACATATCACCTCACCCAAATGCTGGTATAAAATCGAAGATGTTTCTGTTCAGTTATAGTTGTGTCTGTGTAAACAAATCGGAGATGTGTAAGTTCTATTCAGTTGTGTATGTGTAAACTAAAGTCCTTGAAAATGTAATAAGTTTTACGAAACGCACTCAAGTGTCGCGTCAGACTAGAAATAAAAATGAATTTTGGAGAATTGATTTTTCAGTTACCATCAACAATGAAGAAAAATATAAGAAACATTGAGAAAATTCGTACAAAAAGTGCTTAAAGGTTATGGATCTCTTGAAAAACACGACAATGGGAAACATTGATAAATGTCACAGACGGGTTCGATCATTGTTACAATTCAAACACTTCTTCGTATTCCTCTGAAGTTGGACTAGTGCCCAAGACGCAACAGGCATTTCCCCTCTGAATCGCAACACTGAGGTGCTGGAACAAGAAACTTTTTGCTCTCTGGTCTTTTGTAGCGCTGATCAATTTGTCCCCAATTCCTTCAGGAACTTCAATGCACATTTTCCCCACGAACCGAGGGTTTCCGAGCCGATCGGAACAAAGCTGTAGCAGTGTGCCAGACCTCTGTATATAATAATTTTCTGCGATTCCCTGAAAGAAGCAGCACCACCGCTTTCACGTGTGCTATAGTGGAGGTAGGTACTGGCCAGTGTGGCAGCGCACGTGTAGTCCCACACTACTTTCATACCATCCTTCCAAAGAAGCATGGTGACCCCATCTGGGCACTTCTGAGGGTCGTTAGGTCTGAATAAGTTTGGTTCTCTTTGTGCCGGGCAGCGGGCTGTGGCGAGGCTCCTCTTCATGATATTGTTGACTTCTTCATGTCTTTCAATCTTACCCTGTGATTTACGACATACCAGACCATGACGACCATATTGGTCTGCTATCGCAGTTCCGCAGATGCACCTATGTTCGGTGAAGATGGGGCGGCAAGGTGAGGGGCGGCAAGGTGAAGGGCAACTCCAATTCGGAGAATGTCATGACTGAGGCGAGTTCCCAGGGCTGCATTGGGCACAGCAAATAAAAAATCCCCGGCGTGGGGTGCTGTTACCGCTAGGAGGCGGGCTTTGTTTTCTGCGTCAGCGTTGTCAATCATTGCTGTGACAGTCTTTTCCATTATTGGGCTATGTGTTGTACCTAGTAGCCAGAACGTCGTACTCGGCCTACTATGCAAGGCCCGATTTGCGTAATAAGCCAAGTTTTCGTGAATATATATATTTTTCTATTTTTATTCTTATGAAATGATAAATCTGTCCTTTTCATTATGTATAGGTCAATTTTTTTTAAATTTGAGTTAAAACTAACGTAGACATATGACCGAACCTAACCAACCCTACCTAACCTAACCTATCTTAACCTAACCTAAACTAACACATCTAAGTCAATAAATTATGTTCCTAATATAATATAATAATAATAATTCAAATAAATTAATTAGAAACGATTTATTGAAAATAAAGAAAATCACTCGGCCAATTAGGCAAATAGAGCCTTGCATAGTAGTCCGAGAAGTGCGTTCTGGCTACTAGGTACGACATATATATGTCGTACCTAGTAGCCTAGTATATATATATATATATATATATATATATATATATATATATATATATATATATATATATATATATATATATATATATATATATATATATATATATATATATAATATCACTAAGAACTCTTTGACCCGGCCAGGATTCGAACCCATGCCGTCCAGGATCACCCCTAAACGTACACAGTACCGTGACCACCGCACCAATGATCGTCTATAAGGATTGGTCAGTCTTGGCGCTTATTAACTAAGCTCCCTGACTGACCAACCCCCGACGACACTCATGGATCCATTTGGGTGAAATTTGATGAAAAACTGTACCCAAATGGATCCATGGTGGGGAGGACTAGGGGTCAGGAAAGGTTGCTGTGGCTCAGCAACACACATGCGTTGCTGAGCCACAGCAACGTGTGTCCGGGTCTGCTAATATAAATAAATATGAAAAAATTTATTTTTTCAAAATCGCTAATCTCCGAAAGTTCTTCATCGATTGCTTTCAAATTTTCACACCAGGTTCCATTCGCATCCGAGCGGGTTTTTATATACATACTATATCGATGTCACGTCTGTAACGGGAAAAAAACATGTTTTATTTGAAAAACTGTGTTTTTCATGTGAGTGAAATCTACGAAGCCTCTTTACCGATTGCTTCGAAATTTAACACAACGTTGGATTCGAATAGGTGCATGTTTTTATATACCTACTTTATACATGCCTCACCTGTGACAGGAAAAACATGCTATTTTTGAAAAACAGCGCCATCTGTTTGATGTCTTCTTTCTACATTTCGGCAGTTTATCCTGGCATCTCCTCGTCGGGCACTCGTTTTTTTTTTCATTGTCCACATAATTCTGGGCCTCTCATCCACGAAACATCATGCCGTATCTTGCTCCATAATATCTCGTTGTTCATACAATTCCTTGGTATCTTCTCTGGAAACCTAATAACCGCACATATAAACGCCAATATTCCAAACAAGAGACCTCTTCTCTCGGGGGTTTTCTGGCGTAGGCTATCATCATCTTTGGTATTTCCTCACTCATCTCACTGCATATTTTCATTAGTGTCAACGTAACTTCTTGCATTATTAGCTTATGCCTACCTGCATCCTAACGATACAGGCACTCCCTTGCATATTTACTTTTTTTTTTTTTTTTTTTTTTTTTTTTTTGAGATATATACAAGAGTTGTTACATTCTTGTACAGCCACTAGTACGCGTAGCGTTTCGGGCAAGTCCTTAATCCTATGGTCCCTGGAATACGATCCCCTGCCGCGAAGAATCGTTTTTTCATCCAAGTACACATTTTACTGTTGCGTTAAACAGAGGCTACAGTTAAGGAATTGCGCCCAGTAAATCCTCCCCGGCCAGGATACGAACCCATGACATAGCGCTCGCGGAACGCCAGGCGAGTGTCTTACCACTACACCACGGAGACTATTTGGTGTTCTTTACCATCTCTGACCAATTTTGTTTTGTTTTTTTATACTTTTGTTATCTGTATTAAATAATATACAAATAAATCAAGGGAAAAAAGGGAAGGGGGTGGAAGGAGAAAAGCACACAGAAACTGTATTGGAGGGGACCTACATTCCCTCCAATGCGTTATGTGTGGTTTCCTCCGAGGCTATGGGTCCCCCTTCTTCCAGCCAGAGGTGGTACTCCCTTCCCTATATAAATCATATATACATCAATTTTACAAGGAAATACTACACCACACACACAGTAGTATAATTCTAATTAAACAAGTGGTTCATATCGTTACAGAGAATGAACTTTAAACCCCTAAATGGTATACTTTTTTCCTTAAATGACTTACAATTTAAAGATTACATTTACATCAATTTACAGGGGGAAATTATTACATTTATGTATATTTCATATTTTCTTGTACTCTGCACAGCGTCTTTCTCACACTCAGGTGTTCCTATGTACATAGTGCATCTCCTCCATTACCGCTTTTCTAATTTGTCGTGGAACCACTGCCTGACGATATTCTAAGCACGTTTTCTCCAACCAAGATCCAAACAGTTTCAACCTGCGCATTAGCACATCATCGTCTAGGTAGAAATACTTAGTACATTTTTTGTGTACTCCATCTCTACCTGCTTCGTTTCTCATCCTCGTAAACCCTCTCTTTTGTGCTTCAATCAACCATTCTACATGTACCTTCTCCCCCTTTTGCCTAATTCATTGGCTCGGCCTCTGTAAACAATTGTTCAATGTCATAATCTTCCTCGTTCTCGCCATTTTTAATTTCAGCTTCTTGGATCCTAATTTTAGTTTCATGATCCATCATTGTCACAAACGTTTCCATTATCATGAGCTACTGTAATTCCTCATAGGTTGTTATTTCCTCCGTACACAACCATCTCTTGAACCTCTGCTCCAAATCTCTGGCTGTTTCCGATAAGTCCGTCCTGGTGATTTTATCATTTCTCTAAACCTTTTCCTATAAGTTTCAGGTGTAATCGTAAATGATCTTGAGACGCTATTCTTCACTATCTCATAATCTTGGCACTCATCCAAGTTCATTTGATAATATCTTCTCGCTGCTCCTGTTAGCCTTGTCTGCACCAATTGGGTCCAATCTTCTATTGGCCATTTCTTCAAGCACATTGTTGTCTCAAAATGGCAAAACATTTATTCAGCGTCTTCTGGAACAAAGACGGGCAGGTCTTTTTCCCCTGGCCCTGCTATCATCTCTATGGTGCACTAGTGCTGGAGTCTTGGGAATCCCTCTTTCCATTTTCTGGTCAGCAAGCCAAGCATTAACATCTAATTCCATTTGTTTTGCCTTAAGATATGCTCTGGTTTTCCCTCGGTTAGCCTCAATTCTGTTTTTTTTTCCTTCTCATCCTGCAATCCGTCTTCTTTGTTGGAATTGTCTCTCATCACTTTCACGTTGTAATTATCTTTCTTCTTTTTTACATGGTGCTTGTAACTCCTCTCGCTTCAGCTCTGTGTCGATCTTGAACCTCTCAAGACTGTTCTTCTTACTGCTCCTCCTTGAGGACTGCGACGAATCTTTTTTATTTTATTTATATATATACATCGTCATTATCATCATCCGGGGCTCCATTGTCTCTCCTGTTGCCCCTCCTGCCCCTTGAGCTGCGTCTTCCTTTAAGTCTCCATAAGGTATCTTTAAGCGCTTCTTTCAAGCCTGGCACCTTGGCCGAAGTCTGTGTAATTCTGTATTTTTCTGCAATTATCTCCAATTGATCCCTGGTACAATTCTCCAAAATTTTATAATCCCCCAGTATACGAATATGCCTGAATTTTCTTCATTTTAATCCCCCGCAAGGGGATGGATTAAAATGGAGAACATTCTCCATTTTAAAGGGTCTGACAGACTAATTAGCCGCAATGTGAACGTTCAGCTCTCGGACCAAGGCCCTCAAATGTTGGGTCAGAACACAGCTCACTCCCGACAGTTCTACCTGTTAATGACAGCACCTGGAGCATGTTCAAACGTCTGTAACTCACCCTGGACACGCAACAGGAATCCTCTGCCACTACAAGCACAGACGTATCATTCGTATATATACAAAGATTAAGCTTCATATCTTTAAGAGTTCTGGGCAGAACAATTTGGACATGCACTTTCACAACCAAACACAACGGCTCCTGAAACACGACAGAAAGGGCCATGGGATGTGGACATCCCTGCCGTACCGAACATTTAACACAAAACTCTTTACTTAACACCTCATTAATACAAACACAACTACGGCTCTACCGATACAACATGCGAACTCTATCACCAACCCGCCTTGCTACATCCATACAGTCAAGTCCTCGACCAATCCAAGTTTACCAAAGAGTGTGGAAAGTCAGCTTGGATAACTGAACACCACATCACGGACTACATTATTACATTGAACAATCGAGCTCCCAGACACAACACAAAACTGTTCCTCAGAACAGTCTACAGACCGAAACCTGTTCACCAAAAGTTGTGAATAATCTTGTAATGTTCGTTAAGCAGGAAATCAGGTTCCTATTCGTCAGAAAAAGCAAATCACCAGCTTTCAGCAACAACTTATAATGTCCCTAAACCCAAGAGACACTGTTAAACTCTCGTGCTGAAGGTCGTACCGAACACCTTACTACACTCTCGTGCTGAAGGTCGTACCGAACACCTTATTACACTCTCGTGCTGAAGGTCGTACCGAACACCCTGATAAACTATCGTGCTGAAGGTCGTACCAAACACCCTGATAAACTCTCGTGCTGAAGGTCGTACCAAACACCCTGATAAACTCTCGTGCTGAAGGTCGTACCGAAGACCCTACTACACTCTGGTGCTGAAGGTCGTACCGAACAACCCGCTAAACTCTCGTGTCATGGACCTAAGCTAAACCCGGAGGACCTTCTGGCAAGACATCTCCCTGAGCAGGTTATGGGATGCTGTGAAGGAGGCTAAGCCAGGTTAGTAAGACAGTATGTGAAGCCTCGAGGACGCCTCGGCTACTGTGGGTCGTCAAGAGCGTCACTCACAGCTTTCCTACTCACCTAACTATCGTACTCACCTAGCTATCGTACTCACCTAGCTATCATACTCACCTAACTATCATACTCACGTAGCTATCGTACTCACGTAGCTATCGTACTCACCTAGCTATCATACTCACCTAGCTATCGTACTCACCTAGCTATCGTACTCACCAAGCAATCGTACTCACCTAGCTATCGTACTCACCTAGCTATCGTACTCACCTAGCTTGAAGCTGTTGCGGGAAAGAGAACCCCTAAAAAAAGCACCCGGTGATGATACAAAATACACAACCAACATCGATGTCCGTAATCTCGCTTTTGGGCATTTTACACACTATAATTGCCAATCTTTTTGAGTAAAAATAAAAATAAATTCTTCTAAAGGATCAATACCGTCATGCACAATTATAATAATAACAAGACTAGATCAGCCTCCCCCAAGATCCCACGAGGCCCTGACTCAACCTCCTACGACCATTTCCCCGTCCCCATTACTTCCCACCCCGCCGGCTACTATGACACCGGCTCCGTCCTCCCCAACTTCGACAACGGCAATGTCACCCATTACTACGGCAACGGCAGTTGGCCGATGGCGTCTGGCTGTATCAGGTGTACGTTTTGGTACGGCCAGATGACAACAGTCATGAACGAGACGCCAACGGGCATGGGCGAGACGCCAACGGGCATGGGCGAGACGCCAACGGGCATGGGCGAGACGCCAACGGGCATGGGCGAGACGCCATGGGCCTGTGGAGAGACGCCATGGGCCTGGGGAGAGACGCCATGGGCCTGGGGAGAGACGCCATGGGCCTGTGGAGAGACGCCATGGGCCTGTGGAGAGACGCCATGGGCCTGGGGAGAGACGCCATGGGCCTGTGGAGAGACACCATGGGCTTGGGGAGAGACGCCAAGGTCCTGGAGCGAGACGCCAAGGACCTGGAGCGAGACGCCAAGGACCTGGAGCGAGACGCCAAGGACCTGGAGCGAGACGCCAAGGACCTGGAGCGAGACGCCAAGGACCTGGAGCGAGACGCCAAGGTCCTGGAGCGAGACGCCAAGGTCCTGGAGCGAGACGCCAAGGACCTGGAGCGAGACGCCAAGGTCCTGGAGCGAGACGCCAAGGTCCTGGAGCGAGACGCCAAGGTCCTGGAGCGAGACGCCAGGGACATGGAGCGGGACGCCAGAGACCTGGAGAGAGACGCCAGGGACCTGGAGCGAGACGCCAGGGACCTGGAGCGAGACGCCAGGGACCTGGAGCGAGACGCCAGGGACCTGGAGCGAGACGCCAGGGACCTGGAACGAGACGCGAGGGACCTGGAACGAGACGCGAGGGACCTGGAACGAGACGCCAGGGACCTGGAACGAGACGCCAGGGACCTGGAACGAGACGCCAGGGACCTGGAACGAGACGCCAGTGGCCTGGAACGAGACGCCAGTGGCCTGGAACGAGACGCCATCGACCTGGATCGTGACCCCACGGACTTGGATCGTGACCCCACGGACCTGGAACGAGGCGCCATCGACCTGGATCGAGACGCCAGGGACCTGGATCGAGACGCCACGGACCTGGAGCGAGACGCCACGGACCTGGAGGGAGACGCCAAGAACATGGAGCGAGACGCCAAGAACATGGAGCGAGACGCCAAGAACATGGAGCGAGACGCCAAGAACATGGAGCGAGACGCCAAGAACATGGAGCGAAACGCCAAGAACATGGAGCGAGACGCCAAGAACATGGAGCGAGACGTCTGGAACCTGGAACGAGACGTCTGGATCCTGGAACGAGACGTCATGGGCCCCGGGCGAGACACCAGACCCATATTTCGTCTCCTACTACGACAATGGCTCCTCCTCCAACTACGACAATGGCTCCTCCTCCTACTACGACAATGGCTCCTCCTCCTACTAAGACAATGGCTCCTCCTACGACAACGGCCTGGAGTGAGACGGAAACGGACGGGGCTCAGACTCACCAACCATCAAGGGTTGACATGTGACGTCTCACTTTGACTGTGAGAGTCCAGGGGGTGAGGGCCGTCCTGTGAGGGTCGCCATAGCCACTCTCACACCCCTCACCCTTTGTATTGCATGAGTGAGGTCACGAACTATATCCCAGGCGACGTCACGTGATGTTAATTAGGTGATGCCAAGAACTTATCTTCTATACAACAGTGTCTCTTATTCTATATTTTTTTTACCTTTTTTATGGTAAAAAGGTATATGTGATGAGACGAGAGTGTGTGTGTGTGTTGATGAGACGAGAGTGTGTGTGTGTGTTGATGAGACGAGAGTGTGTGTGTGTGTTGATGAGACGAGAGTGTGTGTGTGTGTGTGTGTGTGTATATATATTTATATATATATAATATATATATATATATAATATTAGGGGTACCACCTCTGGTGCAATTGCAGGGACCCACATCCTCGAAGAAGAAAACAAAGAGCATTCAGATCTATATATAGCACTGACGAGTATCTCTTAACTACTTCCTTTGCAACTAGGCAATCCTAAGTTTTTTTTCATATTCACGTTTCTTGTCGATTGCATTGAGTATGCCATTAGTGAGCCAGGGATTATTTAACCTTTTGTCAGTTACTTGCTTGGAGAGGAGAGGACAATGAGTATTGCAAAGGCTTAGAATTTTGGAAAGGAAGAGGCTAGTTAAGGAATTTATATCATGTGTATTATTAAACTCAGATTCCCAGTTTATATTGAGGAGGGCACTGTGAGATTGCCTATTGCTGCTTCACTGTGTAACCTAAAGGTAATTTTCGTGTTAGCTGGTGGTGTTATGGTCATGTTCGCTACAAGGAAGGTAGGATAGTGGTCAGATGTTCAGTCAGTGATTATACCTGAAGTGAGGGGAGCTGTTATGTTGGTCCATATATGATCCTGGGTAGTAGTGGATGTTTGAGTTAATCGGGTGGGCCAGGTGATTGCGGGAATAAGCATACAGGAATTCATGCCGTTAAGGAAATAGTCGACTTGAGAGCTATTTTGTTGCCCTAGATCAATATTGAAAAGGAGAACTTAGTAATAGGAGAAGTAATGGAAGAACTTCGTCATACTAGTTGTGTACTCAAGGAGAGGCTAAATAATACATCAAGAGTAGTAAACAGTGTCTGTTGAGGGATTGTTGAAACTTACGTTGGGGCTCTGATGATCTTATCTCTGTGATTGATCAGGTCTGTGTATTACGATCCCAAACACCTGCATTTCTCACATGATAACTGGAGTGTGGACTCTTAACCATAACTGGGTGTACAGTAGATGTGGTGTACAGTAGTTCCCTCGCTATCCTACAGTTGATCCGTCATCAAGATCAGCTGTACATGAAGCCTGTAAGGTGTGACTAACTGTAAGTACATCCCAGGTTATTGTATTGTGCACAGTCATTTTGGTGGTACAGTAAACCACTCGATCACGGATTGATCAATGTGTGCTCGCAACGAGATCTCTGTGTCAGTTGTCCTAATAGATTGTGAGGGTGTTAATCTGTCTGGTGACAGCTCTTCCTTGGCCTGTCGCTAGTGAGAGTGACAGGTGACGTGTTGTGTGTGTGTGTGTGTGTGTGTGTGTGTGTGTTTACTAGTTGTGTTTTTACGGGGGTTGAGCTTTGCTCTTTCGGCCCGCCTCTCAACTGTCAATCAACTGTTTACTAACTACTACTTTTTTTTTCCCACACCACACACACACACACACACACCCCAGGAAGCAGCCCGTGACAGCTGACTAACTCCCAGGTACCTATTTACTGCTAGGTAACAGGGGCACTTAGGGTGAAAGAAACTTTGCGAGGACCAGCTCCCTTAGCGAGGACTAGGTCTCACAGCGAGGACCAGCTCCCTTAGCGAGGACTAGGTCTCACAGCGAGGACTAGGTCTCACTGCGAGGACCAGCTCCCTTAGCGAGGACTAGGTCTCACAGCGAGGACCAGCTCCCTTAGCGAGGACTAGGTCTCACAGCGAGGACCAGCTCCCTTAGCGAGGACTAGGTCTCACAGCGAGGACTAGGTCTCACTGCGAGGACCAGCTCCCTTAGCGAGGACAAGGTCTCACAGCGAGGACCAGCTCCCTTAGCGAGGACTAGGTCTCACCGCAAGGACCAGCTCCCTTAGCGAGGACTAGGTCTCACAGCGAGGACCAGCTCCCTTAGCGAGGACTAGGTCTCACAGCGAGGACCAGCTCCCTTAGCGAGGACTAGGTCTCACAGCGAGGACCAGCTCCCTTAGCGAGGACTAGGTCTCACAGCGAGGACCAGCTCCCTTAGCGAGGACTAGGTCTCACAGCGAGGACCAGCTCCCTTAGCGAGGACTAGGTCTTACAGCGAGGACCAGCTCCCTTAGCGAGGACTAGGTCTCACAGCGAGAACCAGCTCCCTTAGCGAGGACTAGGTCTCACAGCGAGGACCAGCTCCCTTAGCGAGGACTAGGTCTCACAGCGAGGACCAGCTCTCTTAGCGAGGACTAGGTCTCACAGCGAGGACCAGCTCCCTTAGCGAGGACTAGGTCTCACAGCGAGGACCAGCTCCCTTAGCGAGGACTAGGTCTCACAGCGAGGACCAGCTCCCTTAGCGAGGACCAGCTCCCTTAGCGAGGACCAGCTCCCTTAGCGAGGACTAGGTCTCACAGCGAGGACCAGCTCCCTTAGCGAGGACCAGCTCCCTTAGCGAGGACCAGCTCCCTTAGCGAGGACTAGGTCTCACAGCGAGGACCAGCTCCCTTAGCGAGGACCAGCTCCCTTAGCGAGGACCAGCTCCCTTAGCGAGGACTAGGTCTCACAGCGAGGACCAGACTCTAAGCAATAACTCAAGGAAGGAAATATCCCGAGGAAAAATGCTTCGCCACTCCAGTAGTGACAAATCACCGGCCAGGGAGAAGGGCGTGCGCTGCCTTCAACTCCTGTTTACTCGGCCAGCGTCGCCACACATGACTCGCGGGGAATATTTTCCACTTACAAAATAATTAACGACGTAATAAATATTTGTAATAACATATAACTAAGAGGATTCGTCCTCTGCTCATAAATAATAACTTTATCTAAAATGCGCAGTAGCCAGATTCTTCCTACTTAATCTGGCGCCATAATTCTGCCACAGTCTTCTTCACACTTTGTTATGAGACGACAAAGCTGTCATACCTAACTGTTGATTCTCATTTTTAATCAAAGTGAAGGAAATCAGAGTCAACATTTTAAAGGTCGATGAGATTATTAAAGTAAAATTAATCTTAAGACCAAAAATAATTTAATAACTACACTCCCGACTTGAAAATCTCAAGACTCCCGACTTGAGCGTGAGTCGTGGAAGGAGGAAGCCATCTTGGACCACTCCAGGGACCTCGCCACCACACGCGTTGACAAGCCCAGCACCCACTGGACGATTACGCCTCATTTAGTGGTAGTAGGTCGATCATAAGTCCATGTTCGACGCGCCAGGATTCGACCCATACATGAGGCGATGGAACCTCGGGGTTTCACCACGACTGTGGTTTCTATAGAGAATAATATGATCTGGAGCTCAATAAGGCGAATGGTCCGGTTACCGGAATGTCGACCTAGATAATAAATACGTGAGTGTAAATCAAGTCAACTTTGATCAAGTGTAAACAGCGAGAATATCAACATAAATTGTGTGTCTCTTTCTAACTCTGCACTGTGGGCGGTTGAAGGTCCAGTCGCCGCGCCTCTGGAAGCCTCGCCGCGCCCCTGGAAGCCTTGTCGCGGCCCTGGGAGCATCGCCGCGCCCCTGGAAGCCTCGCCGCGGCCCTGGAAGCCTCGCCGCGGCCCTAGAAGCCTCGCCGTGCCCCTGGAAGCCTCTCCGCCTCCCTGGAAGCCTTGCCGTGCCCCTGGGAACCTCGCTGCGGCCCTGGAAGCCTCGCCGCGGCACTGGAAGCCTCGCCGCGCCCCTGGAAGCCTCGCCACTATCCACGAGACGAGGCTAGACACAGGTCCGGCGTGTATAGAGCTACTGGAGCTTACATGACCATAATTACTACCACCATTATCATGCATCTGACCATTAATTAACCCCATTCAGATAGCACAGGAATTAATTACTACCAAATTAATATGTTCACATCAAACTTGAATAATATTAAACCAGTACAGTTGCTGTTCTGTCTGAACAACATTAACATTATCAACTCACCACAGTTGGAACTGTGTGGGAAATATCTTTACCTATGCTATACAGTCCACTACAAAACTATATAATATACACGCCACTTACAATAATAAATTATATATGTACAATTTTAGCCATATAATTCCATAGTGGCAATGATGTGTTCGGTATGTGTCATGTGTGTGTGTTTGTACATATATTTGTAATCATCATCCATTTTTTAGCCATAATATATAGCGTCAGCGATACCCAAGCACCACCACAGGCAGCAGTCACCCACAGCAGTACCACCACACTCCAGCAGTCACCCACAGGAACCCAAGCACCACCACAGTCAGCAGTCACCCACAGCAGCACCACCACACTCAGCAGTCACCCACAGCAGCACCACCACACTCCAGCAGTCATCCACAGCAGCACCACCAACACTCCAGCAGTCATCCACAGCAGCACCACCACACTCCAGCAGTCGCCCACAGCAGCACCACCGCACTCCAGCAGTCACCCACAGCAGCACCACCACACTCCAGCAGTCACCCACAGCAGCACCACCACAGTCAGCAGTCACCCACAGCAGCACCACCACAGTCAGCAGTCACCCACAGCAGCACCACCACACTCAGCAGTCACCCCACAGCAGCACCACCACACTCCAGCAGTCACCCCACAGCAGCACCACCACACTCCAGCAGTCACCCACAGCAGCACCACCGCACTCCAGCAGTCACCCACAGCAGCACCACCACAGTCAGCAGTCACCCACAGCAGCACCACCACACTCAGCAGTCACCCACAGCAGCACCACCGCACTCCAGCAGTCACCCACAGCAGCACCACCGCACTCCAGCAGTCACCCACAGCAGCACCACCGCACTCCAGCAGTCACCCACAGCAGCACCACCACACTCCAGCAGTCACCCACAGCAGCACCACCACACTCCAGCAGTCACCCACAGCAGCACCATGTGAGGCTATGTGAGGATGGAGGCTATGTGATGGTTTAGACTATGTGAGGGTGGAGGCTATGTGAGAGAGTGAAGGCTATGTGATGGTGGAGGCTACGTAAGAGTTTAGGCTATGTGAGGGTGGAGGCTCTGTGAAAGCTTACGCTATGCAAGGGTGGAGGCTGTGTGAGGGTGGAGGCTATGTAAGAGTTTAAACTATTCAAGGTTGAAAGCTATGTGAGAGTGGAGGCTATGTGAGGGTGGAGGCTATGTGAGAGTGGAGGCTATGTGAGGGTGGAGGCTATGTGAGGGTTTAGGCTATGTGAGGGTGGAGGCTATGTAAGAGTTTAAACTATTCAAGGTTGAAAGCTATGTGAGAGTGGAGGCTATGTGAGGGTGGAGGCTATGTGAGAGTGGAGGCTATGTGAGGGTGGAGGCTATGTGAGGGTGGAGGCTATGTGAGAGTGGAGGCTATGTGAGGGTGGAGGCTATGTGAGAGTGGAGGCTATGTGAGGGTGGAGGCTATGTGAGAGTGGAGGCTATGTGAGGGTGGAGGCTATGTGAGAGTGGAGGCTATGTGAGGGTGGAGGCTATGTGAGGGTTTAGGCTATGTGAGGTTGGAGGCTATTTTTATGATGATGTTGGTGATGGTCGGTTATCAGTCCTTCCTTACGGACAACCCGCCCCAAAACCCGGAGAGTGCTTAGTTTTACAAGGAGATCACCCTGGGGGCTTCTGGCACTTGGAGAGGGACTCAACGTCACACGCTTAGGGGGATGCGGCTCCAACACTGGTCTCGTTGTCACGAGCACACACCCACTCGTGCCGCCGTGACTCCCCACTGTCTCCTTGTTTGGTATGACCTTCTCAATCCCCTTTCTCTTATTATTATTCCGTTCTACCCTGTCCATAGCTGTTGTTCTTTAAAATTCTCTTTCTCTCTTTTCTACTTACTGGGAAGCCTCACTAGGACAAGGGCAAACACCGGCAAATTTGAATACAGTTGCTGGACAAGGCACATGCACAATACATATGCACGTATAACGTGACTCCAACGCTCTATACTCTTGTGGTCATGTTGCACTCCAATACCATCAGGACTCTATCATCTGCTTATCAAGTGGTAGCCTAACTCCTGACACATCACCTATATCACCAACCTCACCAAGTAGGTCAAGCCTTATAAGGCAATATTGCACTATCAGCACCAGAATATATATATATATATATATATATATATATATATATATATATATATATATATATATATATATATATATATATATATATATATATCTGCAGGTAATCCAGCCTACGGTTGTAACTCTACTTCAGTATAAGTACTCCTTGGCATAAAAATGGTAATCAATCACTCACCTTTCACTGCGTCTTGCACACTAATGGCAACCAAACACTCTACCAACTCCCTACAAGTAGTCAATAGGAACTTCCTTTCCACATCTGGAAGTTCACTACACTGACATCGTCAGGTTTTCTTAGATTCGCTACCAGGGTCCTCCACAGCTCTCCCGGCTGCTACACCATGAAGTCTTCCTTGAGCAACAATGACGCTTCACCACTGGTATCACAGAAGCATGTGAAACTTCATTCCACTGTTCTTCTCACAGCTTGAGGTCCTGCTCCTCACTGTATGGCTGCTCCTCCACAGAGTTCAGTACCTTCCACAACCTTGGAGTCTCATCAACTACTGCCTCTCTGCTGGCTTCGAAGTTCTCAGCAACTCCTTCCCCAGACAAACTACAAAAGGTCTCTTGCAGGGCGCTCTCTGACGGGGAGGCGACAATCAGGGCGCCTCAGGCTACCCACAGAACAGCTTTAACTGCCCCCTCAACACCTTCTGCAGTTCACGACTCGAGCTGGCACATCCACAAACGTGGATGTAAGAGTGGAGGCTATGTGAGGGTGGAGTCTATGTGAGTGTATAGGCTACGGATGGGATTAGGCTACATGAGGATGGAGGCTATGCGAGAGTGGAGGCTATGTGAGGGTGGAGGCTATGTAAGAGTCTAGCCTATGTGAGGGCTTAGGCTATGTGAGGGTGGAGGCTATGTGAAGGCAGAAGCTATGTGAGGGCAGAAGTTATGTGAGGGCAGAAGTTATGTGAGAGTGGTGGCTATGTGAAGGTTTTTGTGTGAGGGAATGGAGGTTGGTAAGGGTAGGTCAGGGTGGAGGCAGGTGGTGTAGGAGAGGTCTGAGTGGAGGCAGGTGGTGTAGGAGAGGTCTGGGTGGAGGCAGGTGGTGTAGGAGAGGTCTGGGTGGAGGCAGGTGGTGTTGGAGAGGTCTGGGTGGAGGTAGGTGGTGTTGGAGAGGTCTGAGTGGAGGCAGGAGGTATTGGAGAGGTCTGGGTGGAGGCAGGTGATGTTGGAGAGGTCTGGGTGGAGGCAGGAGGTATTGGAGAGGTCTGGGTGGAGGTAGATGGTGTAGGAGAGGTCTGGGTGGAGGCAGGTGGTGTTGGAGAGGTCTGGGTGGAGATAGGTGGTGTTGGAGAGGTCTGAGTGGAGGCAGGAGGTATTGGAGAGGTCTGGGTGGAGGCAGGTGATGTTGGAGAGGTCTGGGTGGAGGCAGGAGGTGTTGGAGAAGTCTGGGTGGAGGCAGGTGGTGTAGGAGAGGTCTGGGTGGAGATAGATGGTGTAGGAGAGGTCTGAGTGGAGGTAGGTGGTGTAGGAAATGTCAGGGTGGAGGCGGGTGGTGTAGGAGAGGTCTGGGTGGAGGCAGGTGGTGTAGGAGAGGTCTGGGTGGAGGCAGGTGGTGTTGGAGAGGTCTGGGTGGAGGCAGGCGGTGTTGGAGAGGTCTGGGTGGAGGCAGGTGGTGTTGGAGAGGTCTGGGTGGAGGCAAGAGGTGTTGGAGAGGTCTGGGTGGAGGCAGGTGGTGTTGGAGAGCTCTGGGTAGAGGCAGGCGGCAGGGTTGGGCCTCCCAGAAGTACAGGAACTATCTGCAGCAGATAATGGCAGGCAATAAACCCCCAAGAGCGTCTCGTTTAGTGCCAATTATCCGCACCACAATTGCTCGCTAATTGCAGAAAATTGGCTGCTTTATATCAGCAATAGGGCGCCCTTCTCGTGGATCTTGTGGAGCAATGAAAGAGATAATTGGGTCGGGATTATCTTTTTATCTCACCTTGCAGCTGAGGCGCGTGGAATCTATTGCTTGGAGCTCATTAACTTGGGTAGGATGTGGCGAGGAATGAATCAAATGAGCACTGAAACTATGTAATGTCATAAACACATTGTACAGACGAGGTCTTAAGACAGGTCGAAGCAGTTGGGCTGCATATTGACTACTGCCTTCTCACGAGGGTGGGCGGTACCTCGGGCCAATAAACTGGGCCGACTCCTGCGCTGGAATATACCATCAGAAACGTATTCAGCTTCCCTTGGAAATTTGCGGTGGCTCAACTTCTCCCGGTCAGGGCTGGTTCGTCAAGTGTCTTTTGATTCTCTCTTTATTTCCTTCAGTCCTCTCTCTAAGAGGTTTTAAATTTTATGTTGAATAGCATGTGTTATAAATATTTTTATGATTTTATTCTTGGTTTATGTTCGAAGTGAATCAAGAGGAGGGACGTCACCGAAGCTTAACATGCACGGTAACCACTATTATACTGATGACACCAGGACTCTCCTTAAAACTTCAATGTTCGCTGAAGTTAAGAGTTATATTATGTGTTTGTGTTAGTGTTTGTTAGTGTTTATGAGAAGTGTTTGTTATATTGCGGCGTGACAACCAGATCACTCCCTGAAGGGAAGACCGAATGGTATTGGTGGGTTCGCGAGGGTTGGTGAAGACCCGCCAGTTGGTGAGGACCCGCCAGCTGGTGAGGACCCCCTAGCTGGTGAGGACCCGCCAGTTGGTGAGGACCCGCCACCTGGTGAGGACCCCTAGCTGGTGAGGACCCCCTAGCTGGTGAGGACCGGCAATGTTGGATCACACACACCTTTTTTTCTTCTTTGAGACATATTCATTTATATATATATATATATATATATATATATATATATATATATATATATATATATATATATATAATATATATATATGCATATAGTGTTCTCATGTCCTGATCCACAGAGAATCCTATGTTCTTATGTCCTGATCTAACTTCTATGTCTTTAATGAGCTCCTGTTTCTTAAACCAATTAAATTTTCAGTCGAATTATTAGTTTATTTAATTCAAGCTAATTTTGATCTATTAAAGGGATATATTTTGAAATCCGTTACACTGTAACACAGAAATACAAGGAAGTATAAACAAGACACAAGTTGTACACCTGCCAGTGTCATACATGGGGTACATGTATACATGGGCCGTCGGGAAGATGATATGGCCACCCTAAAAATTTAAGGACTATTTACATATAGGTACATTGTTAACTTCTGTGGCTACAGAAGTTGACAATGTTTTCACCCAGATACGTGTTAAAGCTCACTTAAAGAAATAATGCTATGGTAGCCACTGCCTAGAATTTCATGTCAGGAAACTAGGCGAATAAAACCAAATAAACCCCAGAAAAGTCATTATGAAATCAGCCACAACGCAACATGCCAGGGTGATTCTTTTAGAAAAAGGAAGAGGATAAAAAATGGCAATAAATGTCCAGGTTCCGCTTGCAACTTTGTCAAGTGGCAGCCGGACACAGACACTGTGGCTAGCTTCCAGAGACACAGATTAACACCAAGTCAGGTACTCAGCACTTCCACCAACATTCAGTGTATAAAACCACGCAGAAATACAGTCCATTTCATAACTCGTCTTCTAAATGAGGCAAATGCAGTGTTTGTAGTCATAACAGAAACTCACACAATGGACGACTGTCAGTAACATTTGGATGCCAGAATACGGCCTTTTCAGATGTGACAGGAAACACAGGCTTCATGGTGGGGAGGGGAGGCAGCCTGTACATTAAAGACACTCTCATCTTCACTGAGCTGTTCCGTCAGAAACGATATGATGGAAGTGGTGAGAACTAAATTAGAGATCACAAATGTAGTTATTGTTCTAGTATATAAGTTACCAGATGCAAATTTTCAGCAGCTTAAAGACCAACATGAAGAAAAGGACGGTAGTATATCTCACAACCATTGTCTTGCTTGGTGACTTCAGTTGGCTTCACCTACAATGGAACAATGTGGCAATAGTGTTACACCAGAGAGAAAATTCCAGGAAACAACCAGAGCGAACAGTGACACACTATAATGACCTCTACCACAGTGGTGTGACAAATCTCTCTTAAACTAGTAAATAGTAGAACCAACTTCATTCCAAAATCATGTACATGATTTTGAACAAAAACTTCATCCAGAATTGAGACTTTGCGAAAGAGAAATAGAACCTTCACACATAACAGCTAAGAAATGAGTGAAATAACTGAGACAACAGTACGACTCAGTGAGCAACAGTGAGTTTTCAGTGAGCCCCTAAACAAACTGAAGACCGATGTTCTAAACTAATTCTTCGTGAATATGGAACTAACACCGAATCCTTCATCAAATATCAACCTAACCCGCTGGCTGATGAAGCATCCATAGTCAGCATGTCCGCGCACTCCGCACCAAGCTCAGATTCCCGGAATAAAAAAAAAAAGCACACCTATTTCAGGCCCAACGCATCATCTGGACATGAAGGACAAATACTGGTGTTATACCCGACATATTTACAACCGCGGTGAAAGTGCCAAAGAAGATAGACCTTTGGGGGTCTATCTCCTTTGTGGATATAGACAAATAATTATTGATCGATGACACTTACATCACACATAAAATTCTTTGAAAGAGTCCAAAGCATCAAGGTCACAAAAGCCCATGGATACAACGTCTGGGTAAACCACGACCACATTGGTACCACGACAACATGGGTACCACGACAACATGGGTACCACGACAACATGGGTTCCATAACAACATGGGTACCACGACAACATGGGTTCCACGACCACATGGGCTCCACGACCACATGGGTACCACGACAACATGGGTTCCACGACAACATGGGCACCACGACAACATGGGTACCACGACAACATGGGCTCCACGACAACATGGGTACTACGACAACATGGGGTACCACGACAACATGGGCTCCACGACAACATGGGTACCACGACAACATGGGTTCCATAACAACATGGGCTCCACGACAACATGGGTACCACAACAACATGGGTACCACGACAACATGGGTTCCATAACAACATGGGTACCACAACAACATGGGTACCACGATAACATGGGTTCCATAACAACATGGGCTCCACGACAACATGGGTACCACAACAACATGGGTACCACAACAACATGGGTACCACAACAACATGGGTACCACAACAACATGGGTACCACAACAACATGGGTACCACAACAACATGGGTACCACAACAACATGGGTACCACGACAACATGGGTACCACAACAACATGGGTACCACAACAACATGGGTACCACAACAACATGGGTACCACGACAACATGGGTACCACAACAACATGGGTACCACAACAACATGGGTACCACAACAACATGGGTACCACGACAACATGGGTACCACAACAACATGGGTACCACAACAACATGGGTACCACAACAACATGGGTACCACGACAACATGGGTACCACAACAACATGGGTACCACAACAACATGGGTACCACAACAACATGGGTACCACGACAACATGGGTACCACGACAACATGGGTACCACAACAACATGGGTACCACGACAACATGGGTACCACGACAACATGGGTACCACGACAACATGGGTACCACGACAACATGGGTACCACGACAACATGGGTACCACGACAACATGGGTACCACGACAACATGGGTACCACGACAACATGGGTACCACGACAACATGGGTACCACGACAACATGGGTACCACGACAACATGGGTACCACAACAACATGGGTACCACGACAACATGGGTACCACGACAACATGGGTACCACAACAACATGGGTACCACGACAACATGGGTACCACGACAACATGGGTACCACAACAACATGGGTACCACAACAACATGGGTACCACAACAACATGGGTACCACGACAACATGGGTACCACGACAACATGGATGTTGAGCAGGACACTCCTGTCACTCACATAGACCACTAAGACATGACCTTCGCTGCCATTGAAGGGAAGCACAACGCTTGCGACAAATGTGACCATGGTGTTATTGCACAACAAATCTATACAAAAGGAATTTTGAACAATTTAGGAATATGGATCCTTACTTTGATAACCAACAGACGTTAAAGAGATATAGTAAGAACTTACTCGTAAAGAACACAATAAAGTCTCAACTACAAACATTAAGAAGCTGGATAACATAAACATTGTGAACAAGGAATGCCACATAAATAAGGCTATTTTTTTTTTTTAGACACTAGTGGTCTCTAGAGCAGATTATTGTTGCACACTAACAGCTCTATTCAGGGCATAGATAGTTTTAAAGTGCAAAATTGGAGGTGCAATCTGTTTGGTAAAAGACAGTTCTATCAACATGGACCCATCTATATCATAGGACCAAGACGTCTCTCTCTCTCTCTCTCTCTCTCTCTCTCTCTCTCTCTCTCTCTCTCTCTCTCTCTCTCTCTCTCTCTCTCTCTCTCTCTCTCTCTCTCTCTCTCTCTCTCTCTCTCTCTCTCTCTCTCTCTCTCTCTCTCTCTCTCTCTCTCTCTCTCTTTCTCTCTCTCTCTCTCTCTCTCTCTCTCTCTCTCTCTCTCTCTCTCTCTCTCTCTCTCTCTCTCTCTCTCTCTCTCTCTCTCTCTCAGTTCGGAAGAGACAGCTATAAACGCCTCCGAAAGCTTCCTGATCAAGCAGCCTGTGACACATACGTCATACTGCGAGTGGCGGCGTCTAACAGCCTGGTTAACCAGACCTGCAACCAGGAAGACTGATCAGAGAAGTGATCGCGAGGTCATTCATCCCCAGAAACCAGCAGAAGGTAGAAGGTAGATTGAATTTTAATCCAATTGTCAATGTAATCATTCTGATTTAGCTAATTGCATTCACATTTCAACGATTGTCACGAGTGCTGGGTTGGGACATTTCCTCACGTTCACAACCCGTATTATACCACACACTAGCGTTTGAATATCTCCATACAGACCCGGGCAACACTGTAACCCCTCTTGTCAATACTATAAGAGATAATGTCTGTTTGTTTGTCTGTCCAAAGTTGGAGGCCAGACACTTAAGTATAGCTTCACACAAACTGGCAAGGGGAGTGGTCTGGAGTACAGGATGAACATAGGCTGGTCGGGGTCGCCAGAATTCAAAAGAGAACATCGTGCCAGGGTCACATTCAGACACCAAGACGATTTTTGGCACTGCACACCAGTATACTTAGAAAAATATTTTGAAAAAAATAATTAAAAACTTTTTTTCACCAGCCAGGGCTTTACAGTCAACCCAACCACACTCGGACCTACAGTAAGATCCTTCACACTTATACGCCCCAAACCGGGGATACAATGAAATCACAATGACGTGATATATGTCGGCCTCCGCAACCTCCCAGTGAATGCTGGGATTCCTGAACCTCCAAGTGAATGGTGGGGCCTCCGGCCGCAATCTCGCACTGAATTCGGTAGAGTTCCAGGTTGGTCGACTTTTGTACTGTCGTGGCCGAGTGGGTTGAGGCAGGTGTCTGGGACTCACCAGAACGCGTGTTCAAGTCCCTATATTGCCTCAAAGTTATATGCCTCAAAGACTTTCAGAAGAACATACGAATTAAAGAAGCTGTAGAAGGGTCATATTTGACCTTACAAGGCACCACTTATTTATATCCATCCAACTCATTCATGTACATATCTAACCTAAACTTGAAACAACCCAGGGAGCAGCTGAGATTAGAGTTCCCAATATATTCTTCTCGTTCATCCCAAGTATGTGAAGATAAAGTATAGATAACTTTTACAATGGTAAAGTTTCTGTATTTGCAAGACATTTCAACACACTTCTGTAGTCTTCAGTCTGTGAATGTTCACAAGACAATGAAACCTGAAATATAATGGAGTGACTGGCTGGCCTAACCCTAATGTGACTGGCTGGCCGAACACTGGTGTGACTGGCTGGCCTAACCCTGGTATGACTGGCTGGCCGAACACTGGTGTGACTGGCTGGCCTAACCCTGGTATCACTGGCTGGCCGAACTCTGGTGTGACTGGCTGGCCTAACCCTGGTATCACTGGCTGGCCGAACACTGGTGTGACTGGCTGGCCTAACCCTGGTATGACTGGCTGGCCGAACACTGGTGTGACTGGCTGGCCTAACCCTGGTATGACTGGCTGGCCGAACACTGGTGTGACTGGCTGGCCTAACCCTGGACGTAGGCCAGGTGAAGGCTAACATTCCCTCCCCTGCCTCTTCCCCTCTATCCCCTTCCCACCCCCCATCCCGCGGCATTGACCACGGGACCGGAGGAACAGGGAGAGGTGGCTGGTGGTGGGAGCGTGTCGTTGCAGATCACCCCGCAATCAACTGCAACAACTGTCCCTGTGTTGGGAAGGGCCAGGAGTCGGTGGAAGGAAGGGGTAGATATGTTGCTGGATATCCCCCTTCCCCCTTCCCATCAACATTTGACCACAGGCTGGGAGGGGGAGGGGGGCCAGAGGAGAGCTCTTGCCCCACCCACCCACCACACCCACTCTCCTCCTCCTCCTCCTCAAGACCATTAACCACGCCCTGGGATGGTTCCCGGCTGCCACCTGGAGATGTAATTCAAGTCAGTGAGTGCCTAGTATTGCCCGCCGCACACAATTTCGTCATTGTTTGTATAGTTCTGAAAGCCTTTTGCTGCGAAATATATCACTTTGTGTCAGGTGTCACCTGGGGTCCGGTAGCACAGTGGTCTACACCTTTGAGGTCGCTCTTCACCTGGTGTTGAAGGCAACAAGCCACTTGCAGATCAACGAGGACACAGCCTTAGGGCCGAGAGCACTCATAGTATTTACGCAAATGGTAATTATTCCAACTCTCATTATTAAGCGTTCTAGATTTGACAAATATATTAACCATATGGAGATAGTTTACGCTGTGGGTCAAGGACTCGTTCCTGGACGCGAGAGTGGCCTATGGAGCCCCATGATAGCATGATATATTGGTTTTGAAACTATAATCTTTAGTTTCTTTGAAGCATGGCCCATGGAGTACTTGTTAACGTGAGCTAGGTGGTGCTTGAGAGAATGATCAATGGGGGTGTTGCATGATTTACTGAGTTTTTGAGAGAATGATTTACGTTGTTATTGATTTATGGTCGAAGGTCGAGCAGGCCAGTGCCCGGTGCACTATCAATACAAGAGGAGGTACCCGGCAGTGCCCGGGGATAGTCTTTCTCTCCCACCACCTCCCATACTAACACTCTTCTTTTCTTCCCTCTCCCCACGCCTTCTTTCTTCCCCTCATCTTCACTCACACATCCCAGGTCTTCCCCTTTCCCTCCCCTCTCCCCCCTTGGACATTCCCCCGCCCCTCTCCCTCTCTTCTCTCTCATATTCCCCATTTTTCACTTTCTCCCCACCTTCCCTATCTCTCTACCCTCCCCCATCTCCCCACACACTCCCCTCTCCCATCCCACCCCCATCTCCCTAATGAATTCTCTTTGGTGGGTACATATCTCAGTTTGTACCCGGCCGACAACTCTCACATTTCCTTAACGCTGTTACTCACGTAAGGATTTTTACCACTATTGTTTTTCACCCACTGTAGCACTGCCTCATTATCTGACCATACCACTGTTTCTTCAAGATGGATGTTGCTTAAGGGCTTGATCAGATAATGAGCCAATCTTATACCTAGCAGTAAGGCTGTTAATTCCAGTTGTGGCAATGATCATTTCTTTAACGGTGCCTCTCTGGCCTTTGATGTGAGCAAATTGGTTTACCCATTTGAGACCAGGGAAGCTATTGTGCAATAAGCCTTTCCTGAGGCATCACAGAATACATGTAGCTTAATTGTTTCTAATTTATTTACTGTGGTCCGAAGGAACTTGACAGACTCTAGGATACTTAAGTCTTTCACTAGCCCTTGCCATTTTTCTTGTAAGGTAGGTGTTAGAAGATCATCCCAGCCTATCTTTTGTTGCCAACATTCCTGCATTATCAACTTCCTATTAATTAAGATTAGACTTAATAGTCCCAATGGGTCGAAGGGTTTGCTGACTTGTGAGAATAATTTTCTCATTGTTAGGTTGGTGGTATTTGGTTGCACCGACTTCATTGTCAACTGATCTGCTGTCGTATCCCATTCAACGCCTAGTACTTTTGTCTTCTTGGGTACCTGGTAATCGGAAAAATCAGTTCCGATCAGTTGATTTAATTTGGTATTGTTGGAGACCCATGACTGGAGAGGCATATTTGCTCCCATAAATTCTCGATTGGCATCGTGGTATATGTTCAGCAGTTTACTCTCACTGCTGGTTGTTCCTTGGAAATTGTCCACATACAAGCTATTGCTAATTTCTGTTTTATTTGGGCTATTGGACTTCTTCAAGTACGTGTCTAAGGTAACTTGAAGCAGAAATGGCACCAAGCAAAACAGATGCAAACCTATAAGTGATTAATTCACTGTTTGGATCATTAGGACCCTTGATCCATAGGAACTTTGTGTAGTTACGGTCTTCTTCTTGGAGACCTACCCTAAGGAAAGTTTTACTGATGTCTGCCGTGTATGCGTAAGTCCCGATACGGAACTTTAACAGCACGTCGTATAGTCTTTGTGTCAGGCTAGGGCCAGTTTGAAGGCAGTCATTTAAGGAAACAGTACTCTGCTTTGTCTTAGCACTGTAATTAAATACTATCCCTAGTGGGGTAGTAGCTGAATTTTTCAGTACAGGGTGGTGTTGCAGGTAGTGTCCTTCCTTTGGGTTATCATTTGTGACAACTTCGATAAATTTGTCATCGAGTTGCTTCTTGATTATTTATTGGTACAATTTCAAGTTCTCAAGATGTCTTTGTAAGCGCAACACCTGTGACCTTAATTGGTTTTGTGCCATAAAATGGTTGATGGTTAGCTGAGGGTGATTAAGCTTCCATGGTAACCAGACCCAGTATTGATTATCTCTGTTGATAACCGAGTCCAGGTATTGTTTGTAAGTCCAGTCGTCATCTGGACTAGGTTGTTCAGGAACAATACCGAGAGTTGCCAGGTCCCATAATTTATGTACAGGGGGATCAAGCTCATCCTCGGACATGTCTCTGAATTGTAGTGGAGACTGTTCTCCTATTCATGCAACCATAACTGGATTGGCATGTTGGTGGTTTACAGGTGCAGGTTGCTTCAGCCGTAATACTGGGCCTGTAAGCAAGTAGCCACTTGCAGATGGTAACAGGTTCATTACCTGTTTTTCATCCTTTCCTTTGATAAACTTATGGTAGACATCTGATCCCATAAGGATTCCAATATTGGAGAGGTTGTCTGATGTGATTTTGTCAGCCAATTTGATTCCCTTTTCTTCCAGGAATTTGGCTGTTGTCCCTAGACCATAAACATACAGGTCTGATGGGAATCTATCTACTACAAGAGCTTGTATCGTTCGGACATAACCACCTAAACGTACTTTAGGTTGTACTACCTTGAAGACTTGGGCTCTTGAGTTAGTCAGGAATCCTGCTATGTCTATTCGTGTCTGTCGTACAGGTTTGAGTTTCAAGGCATCTACCAACTCCTTTGAGATAAGTCATTTGGGATCCTTGGTCAAATAATCCACGTATGGTGACCTTGGACTTTCCATTTTTAATTATCAATTGAGCAGTGGGTTGAGCTGATTTATGATCACACCTTGTTGACAAGACACTTATGTCAGGTAGTATGGTACAAAGCTGTGCTGAAGTGGAAGTTCCTTCCTCCTCTTGTGGTTTGGGAGACTTTGTACTTGAGTCCCCACAAAGTGCTATATGGTGTTGACCCTTATGGCATCTATTACAGGTGTGCTTTTGAGCTGCACAGGTGTAGGGATTATGAGACCTTATGCACCTGGGGCATTTATGTAACTCCTTGAGTCGTTGTATACGTGTAGCACGATCAGGGTAAGCTTTGCAGCTGTACATGGTATGTTGTTCTTCACAGAACATACATGGCCTCCAGACGTTAACAGCATCTTGGGGGAGTCACCGTTTTGGGTGGCACATTAACTGTAGGTTTGGAGGGACCCACTACATATATACCCACACTGCCTTGTTTCCACTTTGGGGAGGAGGAAGTTGTTTTAGATTTATTTGGAGTACTGTTTGTACTCTGTTGTTTACTATTAGTGGTTAAGGAAGGTTTAGGTGTCGATTCTCCATCTGTGTTATCTCGTTGTCTTTCTATGATGGAACGCAAACCTTTTGTTATCTTCTTTACTGTTAGAGAAGATTTGTTATATAAGGCAAACAACTTATCCAGAACGTCACTGGGTAATTTGCGTCTCACATGGACTTGGATTATCAAGTCTGATTTATCCAGATTCACTTTATTTTTAAGTGCCTTGAGCAAGGATTCAAGCTCCAATGTAAAGGCTTGGAGTGAGTCAACTGATCCATCTGGATGAGGGATGTCTAAGAGTTTCTGGGTTAGAAGTCTGATAGTCCTTTCGGGCTTGAAATAATTTTCCTTAAGGAGCTGTACTGCACTATCATAACCATCATCAGTGATGGTCAAATTACAGACCACCTTTAATGGTTCATCCTTTAAGACACCTTGTAAATATGTATATTTTGTGGTCTTTGCTATAGTGGCATTAGAATCCACTGAATCGACAAATTTGTTCCAAAAGTTGTCCTATCCATCGTCCTCTGTACCAGAGAAAGTTGGGAGACTAAGTGATGGTAATTTTACTTCTGGTTGTGTCGGTTTTTTGGAAGCTGTGACTGCAATGTTTGTAGTGGCCTTGTGTATGGTTATTAACTTGATAAAGTGTTGTTTCTTTGTTTGTATTGCATCTTCATAACATGCGTTTTCTTGTACTACAGCGTCCATTGCATCTTCTTCGATGTTAGTAGTAGCAAGTACATCCTGATATTTCAGGATTTGCATTTGTACATGCTGATATTTGCTCTCTACAACCTTATGATGGCCTTCCAGTTCTAAATAATCATCTGGAGTTTGATTACATAAATCATCGCATTTTTTGATCTGTTGTGTTAAGTGACCCTTGATACCAGTGACGGTAGCTTTTACATTTTTGGCAGTAGACATGATGGCTGTATTTGCTAGCTGTGCTGCAGATGTACTAGTGCTAAGCCTTGTTGGACTTTGATTTGGACTGTTTCTAGCACTTGAGCTAGTAGAGCTACTAGTTTCCAAACTAGAGCTGTTTATCATTTAAAATACACATAATATAGTCATACACACTATAATTTGAGTGGTAACTTTGTATCTATGCTGGATTTACCTCAAGTTAGCTCCTCAAAATCACTCGTAGTTGGTTGGTAGAGAGACACAGATTAACACTCAAAGGTTAAATGATTATAGTTAAATTATTACTATAGTTATGGTAATATTATGTAGACAACACAACTCGGGTTGTCATGTGTACTGCATAAAAATATGTACTTGCTAGGTTGTAATATATGTTCAACTCTAGACAAGTGTAAATTCATTCCCTTACACCAGGTTAGCACAATAAATTAGACTAGGTTGCTGTACAACACCAGCCTAAAATGTCCTACCCTTGTGCAAGAATTAATTGTAAATAATGACATGCAGTAATTGTTATTCTGCAATATTATGTAAACACTTAAAATAATAAAAATCATATACATTTAAGGGTAAATTAGCCTCTTATCAACCTTTCCTAATGAAAAAGCACAATTGTTCTTTTGGTACAGGTCTCGGAACAATAATTATGCTTGTTGTAAGTTCTGTTCACTATTAGCCGAGATTGAAAAAGTTAGGCAAGGAAAATGTATAGCAGTGTCTTCCTGTTATAACTAATGTATATGTAAATATTGTGTAAATATTGCACTAATGTTTATATTGATCCTAATTAGGATCTTATATAAAGGTTCAAAGGACCAAAGATATGTGGGAAAATTCTAGCAGGCTTTAATTGATTTTATTCTGTGAATATTCAAATATTTACTTTATTTTATTTTTCAGTTGACTTTGATATTGTATTATTTTCTTCTGAGTTAGTTCTTAGTTCTTAGTTACTTAGTAGTGGACTGTATATATTCTGATTCAGCTGCTAGAACTTATCACACACAGTTGGGGGGACAATTTGTAGCTTAAACCACTAGGAAGTGGAGCCTTCATAAACCACAAATTGTTTACCTAGTCTTTGATATATAAATTATAAATCATACCACATATGGTGGTCTAATCTACTGTAATTATACTTATAGTTAATCTATCTACAGTATGAAATAAAAGGAGGCCTTAACTTATACTGTTGGTGGGGCCTGCTAAGGCTGTGTAATTGTAGCATCAGAATTGGGTGTGGCCCTGTGCCTCAGAGTGCCACGTAATGGCAGCTGTCTAGAGGCCTACAAAGCTTGATGTACAGCTAGTGGCTGCAATCACAGTTATATTCGTCTGCTCAGCTTCTTGTAACTCCAACTCACAATTACCTGCCGAATGTAAGGAATTAATAATGGTTCCCTAAACGTATATGTACAGGTATGACATGGAATATGTGTGTGTAATGCTGAGTAAACTCACCGTGTTTGGGGATTTAATCCCACGTCTTAATGATATTTCCTACAATATTAATGGCCAGTATTAAATGCAATAGAAATACTGAAAATTGTTCTTCCCTTTGTTCATGAGATCTTCGGTTGAGCGGGTCGTAGAGGATCCTGTGTCGAAGCTTGGAGAAAGAACCTTATGTGTTGTAAAATTTCTCAAGGAGTTCCTCCTCACTGTGTTTACAAGTTGCTGTTGTTGTTATTGTAGTTTATAAAGGGGCGACGACGAACGTGGGATCAGATGCGCCCCGGCCTACCCGGTAAGGGCGAATCGCGAGGCCAGGAAAGGTGAAACGCCAAGCCAAATCGCGAAATGAATGACGCCAAACACTAGAAACTAATATACCATACAGCAAATAAACGCACAGTCAGGCAGATGATTGGGGAGTCCCAGGAGTCCCTCAGGATGACAAGCACCGGCCCCGCCCCACACAGAGAACACCAGGTAGCAAAACCAAAACTCGGCCCCCCAACTAAAACGCAAAAGTCATCCAGTGTCCTCTGGCAGAGCAGAAGCCAGCCACCCACCACGACTGAGGGCACACCAGGAGCCCACCAAGACCCCCCAACCCCCGGCACCTCTCGGCCAAGCCGGCCCCCAAACACCGTCACCCCACCAGGAGAACCAGCCAGAACACATAAAAAAAAAACTCTATCAACAATCCCCTGACCCAAGGTGATATGTGCGCCAGGCATCGGACAATTGGACCGTTGAAAAGGGATGCCAAACGGCAGTAGCAAAGCCAAAACGCGAAAACAAGACGTGATCAGGCGGCTCCCAGGCGGAAGAGGAGTCCAGACGTCCACTCGGCTTCAAGGTTGAACCAGGAGTCCCAAGTTGCTGTTGTGTACGTGATGACGCCCGCCCTAGGAGAGCCATCCTAAAATATTTGGTGGTTCTATTTATGATTAAGGAATAGAGTTAAGCTATATTCCTGGTGTTGGAAATTTATATACTAGACTGAGGTTTAAAAAGAAATGAGATATATAATATACGTCTTGTTGTATGACGTCACGGAATATCTGTTCTCTTTTCCTTTAATGGGTAACTTATGTTATTATGTGTGTCAGATTTCCGACAGAGAGCGAAATCGATGGAGGTGGCGACTAGAAACATTTTTACTCAGCATGTCAAGGGTCCAACGAAAATGAGAGGCAGTGATGAACCAGCAAGACTCGACCTAGTATTTACTCTGAATAATTCAGACAAAAGTGAAATCGGTCTTCAGACAAAAGTGTATTCAGACAAAAGTGAAATTCAGACAAAAGTGTAATCGGAAGGGTTAATGTACTCAAGGAAGGGACCAGAAAGCAAGAGGCAGGCATTCCGGAAGGGAAAATATGAGGAGATGAGAAAATTCCTAACTGAAATAGCTTGGGAAACAGAGCTCAGAAGAAAGACGGTTCAAGACATGATGGACTACATCACACAGAAGTGTAAGGAGGCAGCAGACAAGTTCGTTTCCAGTCCAAATGGATAAAAATGAAATGCAGATAAGAAACCCATGGTTTAATCAGAGTTATAAGCTAGCAAAGCAACTAAGCAAAAGGGCGTGGAGAAACTATAGAAACAACAGAACACTAGAGAGCAGAGAAAGATACCAGAGCGACAGGAATGAATACATCAAGGTGAGAAGAGAGGTAGAGAGGCAATATGAAAATGAATATTGCGAGCAAGGCAAAGACTCAACCCACACTGCTGCATAGCCACATCAGGAGGAAAAGAACAGTGAAGGAACAGGTAATGAAACTGAGGATAGGGGCAGAAAGATTCACAACAAACGACAAGGAAGTGTGCGAGGAACTTAATAAGAAATTCCAGGGTGTCTTCACCTCAGCAAGGAGAAGGAGATAAGAGAGGGAACATTAACCCAGACACCACTAGAGGAGTTTGTGAATACCAGTGGGAAGGTGAGGAAGCATCTGCTATATTTAGACATGACAAAGGGTATAGGCCCAGGTGGAATCTCACCATGGATTCTAAAGGAAGAAGCAGAAGCTCTGTGTCTACCACTCTCCATGGTTTACAACAAATTACTGGTAACAGGTGAACTGCCAAAAATTTGGAAGACGGCCAATGTAGTCCCAATATAAACGAAAGGTGATAGGCAGGAGGCACTGAACTACAAGCCAGTGTCTCTAACTTGCATTCCATGCAAGATGGTGAAGAAGATTGAGCGAAAAAGCTAGTGGAACATCTGGAACAGAAGAACTTTGTAACACAACATCAGCATGGGTTCAGGGATGGCAAATCATGCCTAACAGGGTTAATTGAGTTCTATGACCAGGCAACAAAAATCAAGCAAGAGAGAGAGGGAGGGCTGGGCAGACTGCATATTTCTGGACTGCCAGAAAGCTTTTGACACAGTGCAACATAAGAGACTAGTGCACGAACTGGAGATGCAGGCAGAAGTGAAAGGTAAGGTCCTCCATTGGATTAGAGAGTACCTAAGCAACAGGACACAGCGAGTCACCGTGAGGGATGAGGTCTTGGAGTGGCGGGGAGTCACCAGTGGAGTCCCACAGGGATCAGTGCTTGTACCTATACTTTTTCTGATATACGTAAATTATCTCCCAGAAGGAATTGACTCGTTCCTCTCGATGTTTGCTGGTGACGCAAAAATTATGAGGAGGATCAAGACAGAGGATGGTAGTATGAGGCTACAAGATGATCTAGACAAACTGAAGGTATGGTCCGACAAACGGCTACTAAAGATTAACCCAAGTAAATGTAAGGTAATGAAACTAGAAGGCAGAACTAGGAGGCTAGTCAATGGATACCGAATGGGAGATGAAGTCCTTTACGAAACGGACAGAGAGATAGATCTAGGAGTTGATATCACGTCAATCCTGTCTCCTGAAGCCCACAACAAAAGAATAACATCAAGGGGCCTATGCGAGGCTGGCTAACATCAGAACTGCTTTCAGAAACCTTTGTAAGAAATCCTTCAGAACCTTGTATACCACATATGTAAGGCCATACCTGGAGTATGCAGCCCCAGCACTGAGCCATCTAGTCAAGCACAAGACGAAGTTGAAAAAAGTTTAGAGGTATGCTACTAGGTTAGTCCCAGAGCTATGAGGCATGAGTTATGAGGACAGACTACGTGAACTGCACCTCACGTCGCAGGAAGACAAAAGAGCTAGGAGGAGACATGATCAATATATAAAAAATTCTCAGGGGAATTGACAGGGAGGACGACGATGGACAATTTAACACGGGTGTTACACGCACAAGGAGACACAGATGGAAGTTGAGTTCCCAACTAAGCCACAGAGACATTAGAAAGTACTTTTTCAGTGTCAGAGTTTTTAATAAATGGAATGCACTAGGAAGCGATGTGGTGGAGGCTGACTCCATACACAGTTTCAGTTGTAGATATGACATAGCCCAGTAGACTCAAGGTCTGTACATCAGTTGATTGACGATTGAGAGGCGGGACCAAAGAGTCAAAGCTCAACCCCCGCAACCACAACGAGGTGAGTACAACTAGGTGAGTACAACTAGGTGAGTACAGTCCCCCATCACCCAACACTCCCCCATCTGCCCCACACTCCCCCGTCTCCCTACCCTCCCCGTCTCCCCACACTCCCCCATCTCCCAACACTCCCCCATCTCCCAATTCCACCCATCTCCCTGCACTTCCCCATCTCCACACACTCCAGCATCTCTTCATACTCCCCAATCTCCCCAAACTCCCCCATCTCCCTTCCCTCCCACTTCTCCCCAACCTCGAATAAATTCACTATTCCATATAATGTAAATCAAGAAAACACCCGGGTAACCAGCAGGAGAAACACTCTGCGGACACCTCAACCCAGATTTCATTTAATTTTGATGTCACGTCTTCCACGTCAGATTCATGAAAATCGCACATGGAAATGGAGGGTTGAGTTACAGGCTTTATTTCTTAAAGCATTTACCTTAGGTTTACCCCAACCAGCATATGTCCGTTGCATACCCAAGACCATTCCCCCTACAAATTTGGGTGAGGCTAACACGAAGCATCTGGCCTCTAATTTTCAACAAACTGAGAGACAGACAAGAAACGGACATTGTCTCTGATAGGTTTACTAAGAGGGGGTACCGGGCGATACCTGGGTGGGGTACCGAGCGATACCTGCGTGGTCTTCCTCGTGCTGCAGTCCTCCCAACCCTATCCATGAAGTATCTATCTATCTCTCTGTCTCTGTTGATGCCTGCCTCTGTCTGTCTGTCTGTCTGTCTGTCTGTTTGTCTGTCTGTCTCTCTCTCTCTCTCTCACTCTCTCTGATTATATCTCATTTATAAATATAATTTTCGACCATTTTCTATAATGGTCTTGAGGTGTGGGTAATCACAGGTGGGAGGAGCGTATGAGTGTGAAGTATTAAAAGAGAGAAGAGTTATCGCAGTGACCTTAAGAAAGTGGCTGGGCTTAAGAAACCTCTGAAGCTGTGGGAGGTTTGGTAGTTTTAAGTGAGTACGGGCAAAGTATGAAGAGCAGGAAATTTCTGTTCATTTCCACAAAATTTGTGAATAATCATGAACATTATTACTTTGACCAATAATTCAATAATCCATAATCATCCACCGTCAATAATCATGGACGGTGGAGTGGGGAATAGTTAGATGGACGAGATGATGGTGGAGTGGTGGATGGTTGGGAGGACATAGGGATGGGGTTGGGAGGACGAGGGGACTGAGGACGAGGGAATGGTGGGAAGGACTGGGAAACAGGGGAAGGTTTGCTGTTGCTCAGCAACGCGTGGCCGGGTACAGCTAGTGTGTGTATATATATATATATATATATATATATATATATATATATATATATATATATATATATATATATATATATATATATATATATATATATATATATTATATATATATGGCACAACTCTCCTAAACACGAGAGTCAAGTATACAACTTTAGAACACTTTCCCACCAGGAGACTCGAACCCTAACCAGCACAGAAGCCTTCCAGCAACTGGCATAACAGGTACGCCTTAACCCTCTCCACCACCTGCTCAGACCCTTAAAAAACGAGGGGATACATACGTACCTGTTATGCCAGTTGCTGGAAGGCTTCTGTGCTGGCTAGGGTTCGAGTCTCCTGGTGGGAAAGTGTTCTAAAGTTGTATACTTGACTCTCGTGTTTAGGAGAGTTGTGCCTTAAGCATAGACACTGTGTCTTCCCATATTAACAGGGACTTGATGAAATTAACGTCTAAATGACCCCTCACTTGCTCTAGTGCTCTTGGGAGGTGGTGATCTTTGTGGTATTTAAATACTCCGAAATTACCATCTCTTTTAAGGGTCTGAGCAGGTGGTGGAGAGGGTTAAGGCGTACCTGTTATGCCAGTTGCTGGAAGGCTTCTGTGCTGGCTAGGGTTCGAGTCTCCTGGTGGGAAAGTGTTCTAAAGTTGTGTATATATATATATATATATATATATATATATATATATATATATATATATATATATATATATATATATATATATATATATATATATATATATATATATATATATTGGTGTATACTGGCAGCAGGTTTTCTTTCAAACATGTTTCATTGAATATGACCGCATATTCTGTATTTATTATTTTCTGGTTTAGGGCTTCTATCCCTCTAACTATTTTCTTAGCATCAGGGCTTAATTGAAATAGGAGTTCTCCAAAACTCATTTTCGTACTTTTAAGGTGAAGAAAAGAAGTGATTTACTATAGAGTGTATTACACTTATTTGTATAATTTGCACGACGTTTCGAATCTCCATGGTTCATTCTCAAGTGAACAGATCTTACAATACTAGTTGATTTTATACCCGCATTAGGTCAGGTGATAATACAATGAACGTGAAAACATGGGGGGATACATAAGGGATAAACATAGGGGCTGCAGAAGGCTTATTGGCCCATACGAGGCATCTCCTATCCAAACACAAAGATTAATCCAGTGTAATTGGCCTGTTATGTTGGACATTGTCTTCTGTGTTGGCATCGATATGTTCTTGTCTTGTCCTTACTCTCATGGTGGGTAGAGTAAATAGTTCCGTGATTTGGGTGTTCATGGTAGGTCGCTCTATTCTTATGTGAATTGCCTCAAGAATTTGTAATCTTCTTGAATCTTGGGTTTTGTCTATTATGCAAGTATTCTTGTTCAACATTTCTCTTGTTAGAGTAATGTCATGGGCTTGTCTCATGTGATTCCTAGGGGCACCAAGCTGACGAGGCGTTTGACATGCCATCTTCAATCTTACCCTCTACTGAGGCCCCCTTACCCTCCACTGAGGCACCCTTACCCTCCACTGCTGCCCCCTTACCCTCCACTGCTGCCCCCTTACCCTCCACTGAGGCACCCTTACCCTCCACTGCTGCCCCCTTACCCTCCACTGCTGCCCCCTTACCCTCCACTGAGGCCCCCTTACCCTCCACTGAGGCCCCCTTACCCACTAAACACTCTAGGGGAATCACGCCAAATATATCACATTTTATTCCTTGGAAATTGCGTAGTCTGTATAAATGTTAATATTTCTTAAAGCATTTAAATTACGCTGTCCACAATCGGCCTATATGTCTCCGGTACCCCCAGACTAGTTCCCTGGACTGGTCTACGTCGATCTAACGTCGATAACGTTGATCTAAGGTTGATAACGTAGATCTATTATTGATAATGTTGATTCAACGTCGCTTCAACGTCGCTAACGTTGATCCAACGTCGATAACGATTAGTAAATTTTCATTAAATAAATGAGTTTCTAGGAGCAAGATAGAAACTCATGTTTAGCTAAAGTAGGAAAACAACTCTTGCTTGCACTTTCAACATGCACATCATCTGACAGTCCCCATGAAACCTATTCATAGTTTAAAAAAAGAAAGAGAGAGAGTGTGTGAGAGAGAGAGTGAGAGAGAGAGACAGACAGAGAGAGACAGAGAGAGACAGAGAGAGAGAGACAGAGAGAGAGAGAGAGAGAGAGACAGAGAGAGAGAGACAGAGAGAGAGAGAGAGAGAGAGAGAGACAGAGAGAGAGAGAGAGGGAGAGAGAGAGAGAGAGAGAGACAGAGAGAGAGAGAGAGACAGAGAGACAGAGAGACAGAGACACAGAGAGACAGAGAGGCAGAGAGAGAGAGAGAGAGAGAGAGAGAGAGAGAGAGAGAGAGAGAGAGAGACAGAGACAGACAGAGAGAGAGAGAGAGAGAGAGACCCGGGCGTCGCAGGATACATAATTTAACCAGATATTCAGAGCACTATACAGTTATATTCAGCGCTCCGAGGCTTGGGATCCGTCATGCCTTTCTGCTCTGCTGAATGGTCTACATATTTTTGCTTTAATTATTCATAAATATCGACATTTGCGTCATATAAATCATTTAATATTTTTTTCAGTGCGTCAATCAGCAGCCAGGTTCCTCGGGTAGGTTGTCAATCACGGTGTCCAGCCTCCAGAGACCGGCATTCCATCAAAACATTTGATAATGTCAATGTATTTTACAAGCCACAAAAATAGAGCAATGCTTTCCGCAGTGCCGCTGGAGTTGCCAGGAAACATCAGACAACATATTTGGCCACACCAATAGGTGTCCCGGGCCGGCTGGGTGTTGACAGTGCTGGTGTTCCACCGGTCCAGCCAGCGGAACATCTGGCCACACCAAGCAGGTGTCCCGGGCCGGCTGGGTGTTGACAGTGCTGGTGTTCCACCGGTCCAGCCAGCGGAACATCTGGTCATACCAAGCAGGTGTCCCGGGCCGGCTGGGTGTTGACAGTGTTGGTATGCAACCGGTACAGCCAGCGGAACATCTGGCCACACCAAGCAGGTGTCCCGGGCCGGCTGGGCGTTGACAGTGCTGGTGTTCCACCGGTCCAGCCAGCTGAACATCTGGCCATACCAAGCAGGTGTCCCGGGCCGGCTGGGTGTTGACAGTGCTGGTGTTCCACCGGTCCAGCCAGCGGAACATCTGGCCATACCAAGTAGGTGTTCCGGGCCGGCTCGGTGTTGACAGTGCTGGTGTTCCACCGGTCCAGCCAGCTGAACATCTGGCCATACCAAGCAGGTGTCCCGGGCCGGCTGGGTGTTGACAGTGCTGGTGTTCCACCGGTCCAGCCAGCTGAACATCTGGCCATACCAAGCAGGTGTCCCGGGCCGGCTGGGTGTTGACAGTGTTGGTATTCAACCGGTCCAGCCAGCTGAACATCTGGCCATACCAAGCAGGTGACCCGGGCCGGCTGGGTGTTACAGGGGGGCGCTGTGAGCCCCAGGAAGAGCCAGCTGCCGCCATTCCTCTACCAGCAGCAGGATTTAACAACCACATTGTACCATTGTTTTCGTACAACTTTTAATTTATTTGTGGGGAACAACGCAACCTCTGTTGTTTTTTTTTTCACCCTCGTTAACGTCTATGCAATTTAGTTTGCTGCCCACCAACCTTTGAATGCATGAAAAGGTGATTAGCTGTAAAAAAAACAAAAACAAAGCAAAAAACATTTTCAAACTCCAATTGAAAAACAAAATAAGCTTTTACCAGATTGAACGAAATGAATTTAATCTAAATTATTTTAAAATAAATGCCACACCATATAGATTTAAGTTATTTAAATTATTAATCTTATTCTTCGTTGATTTATCACTATCCTAAGTACTGTAAAACTGTCATAAGCACTATAATGCTCTAACAAGCACTATAATGCTCTCACAAACTCTATAATGCTACCACCAGCAATACAATGCTGTCACTAGCGCTATAATAATATCACAAGTACTATAATGCTATTACGAACTCCATAATGCTATTACGAACTCTATAATGCGGTCATAAAAAATGTTGTCACAAGTACTATAATGCTATTTCAAGCATTATAATGCTGTCACAAGCAATATAATACTTTAACAAGTACAATAACGCTTTCAGAATCATTGTAATAATTTCACCAGCACCATAATGCTTTCACATGTACAATAATGCGTTTCATAGTCAATATAATGCTGTCATAAGCACTGTAATGCTTTCACCAGCACTATAATGCACTCACAAGTACAATAACGGTTTCACAAGCACTATAATAGGGGGTACCCTATCCATTTGCTGTAGCTGACTATATTTCCTGTGATTCTACGCGAATCTTGCCGTGATGGGAAGAGGGTATCTTATCTTGAGGTTATCTTGAGATGATTTCGGGGCTTTTAGTGTCCCCGCGGCCCAGTCCTCGACCAGACCTTCACCCCCAGGAAGCAGCCAGTGACAGCTGACTAACACCCAGGTACCTATTTTACTGCAAGGTAACAGGGGCATAGGGTGTAAGAAACTCTGCCCATTGATTCTCACCGGCGCCTGGGATCGAACCCAGGACCACAGGATCACACGTCCAGCGTGCTGTCCGCTCGGCCGACCGGCTCCTTATTATGTAGACATGCATGGTCTGTCAAAAGCACTATAATGCTGTCAAAAGCACTATAATGCTGTCAAAAGCACTACAATGCTGTCAAAAGCACTATAATGTTGTCAAAAGCACTATAATGTTGTCATAAGCACTATAATGCTGTCAAAAGCACTATAATGCTGTCAAAAGCACTATAATGCTGTCAAAAGCACTATAATGCTGTCAAAAGCACTATAATGCTGTCAAAAGCACTATAATGCTGTCAAAAGCACTATAATGCTGTCAAAAGCACTATAATGCTGTCAAAAGCACTACAATGCTGTCAAAAGCACTATAATGCTGTCAAAAGCACTACAATGCTGTCAAAAGCACTATAATGCTGTCAAAAGCACTATAATGCTGTCAAAAGCACTATAATGCTGTCAAAAGCACTATAATGCTGTCAAAAGCACTATAATGCTGTCAAAAGCACTATAATGCTGTCAAAAGCACTATAATGTTGTCAAAAGCCTAATGGCAGCATTATAGGGCGTTCAGTCCTTTAGATATGTATGTTTATGTCTCAATAAACGTACCTGAGGTTGAACGTGACGTCGTGTACCCTCTTGAGGCCACAGTGATGGCAAGGTGATTGACGAATAGGAAATAGTAATAATAATGATGTAAATAATGTCGTGGAACAGTTGACTAAGATGCGTCTGGGAAGCCTCAACGTATAAGTTCGAACCCTTCATCAGGGGTCTCGTGGATTTGTTCAGTTGATTTATCAGGTTATTGTGATCTGTGTGGATGAAGGTGGTAATGTTTTTGTTCTCCGTGAGTCTCGGCGTCTAGCATGTTGCTTCTAACTTTGGAACAGGTTTCCCTGAACCCCAGCATCCCTGAGTGTAGCATCGGTAGAGGTAAAGAGATTATTACACGAACGTGGCTTTCGTAGTATAGTCGGCGTGGTTCTCGACTCCCAGTCAGGGAGCCTGGGTTCGATTCCGGGCGGGGTAGAAGTGGTTGGGCACGTTTCCTTTTTCACTTAGTGCCTCTGTTTAGCTAGTAATAAAGAGGATCATGAGTTAGTCAACTGTACTGACCTTCCTGTGCAGATTCAGTTCTTCGACTTTATATATATATATATATATATATATATATAATATATTCGTAGCAGTCTTTCCTGTAGACATATATTATTAAATATGACCGAAAAAGTAAGATTGATAATTCTAACACGAATTTTGTCAATATTTCTTATGTTTCTTTTCACTGTTGATGGTAATTGAAAAATCAATTCTCCAAAATTCATTTTTATTTCAAGTCTGACGCGACACTTGAACGCGTTTCATAATAACTTATTACATTTTCAAAGACTTTAGTTTTCACACACACAACTATAACCTGCAAACACTAAACAGAGTTTAAACATCTTTGATTTTGTACCTGTATTTGGGTGAGGTGTAATGTTAAAACAGTTTTGGATGAGGTGAAAACAAACTTTCAACACAAGACAGAACACGAAACAATGGTTATAATATTTTGTAAGTTAAAGGGAAGAATGGAAGTAACTGTAAAGGGCCTATTGGTCCATATTTCTTGATGCTTCTATATTGTTGCGGAGTCTTGAAGTGGGTAGAATATAGTTGTGCATTAATTGGCTGTTGATCGCTGGTGTCGACTTCTTAATGTGTAGTGTCTCGCAGATATCAAGCCGCCTGCTATCGCTGTATCTATCGATGATTTCCGTGTTTTTTGTTAAGACTTCTCTGGTGATGGTCTGGTTGTGGGAAGAGATTATATGTTCCTTAATGGAGCCCTGTTGCTTATGCTTTGTTAATCGCCTGGAAAGAGATGTTGTTGTCTTGCCTATATACTGAATTCTTTGACTGATATATATATATATATATATATATATATATATATGCGAACAAGCCTGAATGGTCCCCAGGACAATATGTAACTGAAAACTCACACCCCAGAAGTTTGGGTTCCCCTGGGAGTATGGGTTCGAGTCACTTCTGGGGTGTGAGTTTTCAGTTGCATATTGTCCTGGGGACCATTCAGGCTTGTTCGCATATATATATATATATATATATATATATATATATATATATATATATATATATATATATATATATATATATATATATATATATATATATATAATATATATATATATATATAATCACATTCTTCCTGTCCACAACAAAACGAATTGCATGTGTTTAGAAAATGGACATATTCTTTGAGGGAAAACACTTGCCCTGGGATAATTTGGCTCCATGTATTGATAAACTAACCCACACCAATGCTCGAGAAATTATCCATGAAAACAAAATCACATTTTACCAAATTTATTTCTTCTAATCAGAAGAAAATTCGATAGAGAATTAACATATATAAAAATTGATTACGAAAATTTAGAAATCTTTCTCGAAGTATTTAAAGTCTCTATCGCGAAACTCGTTCCTTAATTCAGAAATCTTCCTCCAATACTTCTTCCTCAAAACTCAGGTATTGCATTCAAAAGGGAGAAATATTGCTCCCTGCAAGTTGCCTTTCATCTCAAAGGTACGAATACTGTCGTTAGTGACACCAATTAATTGCGCCCACGTATCTTTGCGTTCAGGTAATATAAGAGTTCTGTGATGTCCACCATGAAAGCTTTATCAACAACCCATTTGTTATCTTTCAGTTCATGAACATTCTTTCATGTCTGTTCCAACAAAAATCTATATTCCACCAGGCAGTTTATTCAAGCCCTCCAGCCCACCTTCCCACCTGAACCGTCAACCATGAGTGAGACATGACAGTCAGTGAGTCAGAGAGATATGACAGTCAGTGAGAGTCAGTGAGATATGAAAGTCAGTGAGTCAGGGAGATATGACAGTCAGTGAGTCAGGGAGATATGACAGTCAGTGAGTCAGGGAGATATGACAGTGAGTCAGGGAGATATGACAGTCAGTGAGTCAGGGAGATATGACAGTCAGTGAGTCAGGGAGATATGACAGTCAGTGAAATATGACAGTCAGTGAGTCAGGGAGACATGACAGTCAGTGAGATATGACAGTCAGTGAGATATGACAGTCAGTGAGATATGACAGTCAGTGAGATATGAGAGTCAGTGAGAGTCAGTGAGATATGTCAGTCAGTGAGAGTCAGTGAGATATGACAGTCAGTGAGATATACTTATCTACTTATATACTTATAAATATAATAATTATAAGTCTGAAATAGACTAGAAATAAAAATGAATTTTGTAGAATTGATTTTTCAATTTCCATCGACAGTGAAAAGAAACATAAGAAATATTAAGAAAATTCGTGTTAGAATTATTAATCTTACTTTTTCGGTCATATTTAATAATATATGTTTACAAGAAAGACTGCTACCAAAACATACTAAAATATATAAATATATATATATATATATATATATATATATATATATATATATATATATATATATATATATATATATATGTAGATTGAAAGTAGTAATATGTAAGTTACATCTGTACCTTCGTCAACCGTAACTGAATATAGAATAAATTACCTAACTTCCTCTTTGTTAATATTATCTAATAATTCAGCGAACCTTCGCCAGGAGTGAGAGGCCTAATTATGCTTGCCTAAGATTACAGTTGTTTGAGGGAAAATAAACTCTGAAGTCATCTTCAGGCCTTTTAGTGTTAGTGTTCCATTTTTATTTATTTATATATCAATATATATATGAGTTCTTACATTCTTGTACAGTCACTAGTACGCGTAGCGTTTCGGGCAAGTCCTTAATCCTATTTTCCTTGGAATACGACCCCCACGAAGAATCGTTTAACAACCAAGTACCTATTTTACTGTTGGGATAAACAGAGGCTACAGTTAAGGATTGGCGCCCAGTAAATCCTCCCCGGCCAGGATATGAACCCAGTACAAAGCGCTCGCGAAAGGCCAGGTGAGCATCTTAACCACAACATCACGGGAACTACATTTCGAAAAAAGTTTCGAAGACAGATGTTAAATGAACTATTATAGAACAAACTTTAACTTCAGCCTCGCTAACTTGAACACTACTAATTATTAACTGTTGCTTTTCCATGACTTGTTAACATTATTGCCTCGTAATTGTGTATTTATCATATATGTTGGCATCATTGGTTTCATAGTGCCTACGAACGTTGTCACTCTTGCTTATTCATCAAACATATTGGTTTCCGTTTCGTTACAGCGAAAAATACACGATTTTCCTGTTCAATTCGACATTCATCACATATTGTAATTTTCCTTGTTAACATGATTATTGACTCCAAGTAAATAACTGAAAACGACGTTTGATAATAAAATTCGTTGCTTGTTTTAAGCAAGTGGGGATGTCTGATACCCGAGGACACTGCCCAGTCAGGCGCCAGACACAGTTCAAAGTTATCCTGTCAAATACGTATCAAAACTCTTCCGGCGGTCCACTAATAACAATCAACAACTAATGTCTACTGTACTGACATGAACAAAAAACAATCCTAAGCAGCCGGACGTAAGAAACCAAATAGATCAAACCAAACCTGCCTGTAGATGGGTAAGGACCCGCATGTGGTCCACATTACAGTGCTTTCACAAGTACTAAAATGCTGTCACAAGCAATATATTGGAATTACAACCACTGTAAGCTGTAACAATATTATAATGCTCCCATTACACTATAACGCTGTCAAAAACACTATTTATCTGTCATCAAACACATTAGTAGTGCACAAGCACTATAATACCATCACTAGAACATAAGCATAAATGTAATAACAGAGAGGCTAATGGCCCATACGAAGCAGCTCCTACTTACACAAAATCCAACTCATTAACCCATACCTTCGCGTGAAGTAATCCAGTAATCCAGTAATCCAACGTGTATTATGTTACCCAGTATTCTCTTCAATAAATCCATGACCCTATTCCCGAACCATTAATTACCCAGCACTTTTCTGAACCTGAAGTTATCCAATTTGTGGTCATTATCTCGTGTCCTATGTCAGCCCATCCTTAAGTTTGGAGCGTACTTATAGGAGGTGGACTATCGTACTTATATTGACGTATTGCACAATTAAAAAGTAGATTTTGTTATTATTAAATTCAGACAACCCGCAGAAGGTTTTATATTTATGTGGCTAAGAAACCCTCACTTTACCTCACCTAACCATTCTAGGGCCTAATGTAGTTCATATATGGGCTATACTAGGCCTAGGAATATTTAAATTAGTTTTTTAGCTTTATATTTTGTAGACTCTGTAAGGTAAATAGTACCATGTTCTACTATCTAATTGTCCACTGTGTCTATGTATGTACGATGGTACACATAGTCACAAAAAGTACTATCTAAATAGGAAGATGGGTTGTCAATTTCGTACTGATATACGAAAAGAAGAAATTATTATTCTCGTTGTCACGCCATTTTATCCATTTCTAAACATGAGTCATTTTTCACTTTTAATTCTTCGCGTTTCTAAAGAATGTTAATTGAGCTTTGTGTATTGAAATCACAATAATGAAATTACAATAGACTAGCCACGGAACTTTCCCACATTTTTATTGCTAATGTTAACATTGTTTATCTGAATTTGAATTTGATTTGATGATTTACTATCAAATAAAATGTAGTAGGTATTTTTTATGTTTAGTGTGAGTTTGTTGGTTGACATCCATGAGTTGACATTTTTTTTAATTAATTATTGACAATATTATTTAGTGTGTGGGTGATGGTAATATTTTTATTATTCAATGTTTTAAAACACGTAAACAAACTATTCTTAAGATCTATGGGAAAAACTACACCTGATCCTGGAGATTTTTTGGACTGTAACTATTTGCTTTAAGAACTTCCTCTTCGCCTTGCCACCTGTGTAAATAAGTTCACCAACAGGCATAATGTCAAGTTGATACATAGTAAATACAGAGATAATATACACGTTTACAATACAACACATATCTTTGTCATTAACAGTTACCTGACCTATCTTAGTTTTCATTGGCTGAGTGTTCTCCCTAATCTTTGATATATCTAAGTAAAAACTAATATTTATAAGACTTGTCTTCTCATGGCCTGCTGCAGCCACTTCATTATACCATTAAACTTTTCATTTCCTCTCAACTGTTTCTGTTAGTTTGACAAATTGTTGTGCTAGGTGCACTTCCCCATTGTTATTTCCTTTTCGTATTTCCTCTTCTCTTGAAAAAGCTTTTAATCCCATAGTTATTTTGTTTCATTACTGTTGGACAATTAATCTGTATGGTATACCAAGTCACTGGGCGTCAGGTAGAAAATTGCTAAATGTGCTATAATGTTCATATATATTTTAATTCAGTGATAAGTCACCAGCGCCAATTGTGGGGAAAACTGAATTGAGGGATTTATTAATTTATTTACAATTTATTAATTTATACTAATTTTTATAGTAATTTATTTCTTACGTTAATTTATTTATTTCGAAGTGGACTGTATGATTTTATGCCCACAAATCGTTTTCTTCACATTGTTTTTTTATTAATTACTAGCTCCAAAGGTATCCTCCAAAGGATACCTGATCAACCAGGCTATGACTCATACGTCAGGCTGCGAGCAGCCGCGTCCAACAGCCTGGTTGATCAGTCCGGCAACCAGGAGGCCTGGTCGACGACCGGGCCGCGGGGACGCTAAGCCCCGAAAGCACCTCAAGGTAACCTCAAGGTAGCTGTACCCGGCCACGCGTTGCTGTGACGTTGCTTTGGCTCAACAACGCATGTGCGTTGCTGAGCCATAGCAACCTTCCCCCGTCTCCCAGTCCTCCCCACCATTTCCCCTGCCCCGTCACCTCATCCTCCCAACCATTCCTCACTAACCGTCCCCTCTTCCTTCCAACAATTCTCTACTCCCCCCATCCCCTCGTCCTCCCCAACATCCCCCACTCCAGCATCCGCTCGTAATCCTAACCATTCCCCCACTCCAACGTCCCCTCCTCCTCCCCACCATCTCACACTCCCCCATCCCCTCATCCTGCCTACCATTCCCTCCTCTCCCGTCCCCTCGTTCTTTCCACCAACCCTCTCTTCTCTGTCCCCTTGTCCTCCCTACCATTCTCCATTCTCATTATCCCCACGTCCCCACCATCCCCAACTGCCCCATCCCCTAGTCCTCCCCACTATTTCACCCTACCCTGTCCCCTTGTCTTCCCCACCATCCCCCACTCCCATCCCCATGTCCTCCCCAACGTTCCTCACTCTCTCATTCGATACATTTCCAAACGATCTGATGTTTCCATCAGAAAACTGGGAACATCAAATGATCTGATGTTCCCTTCGCTGAAATATAAGAAAAATGGATAAAAAAACGAAATGAAAAACAATTAACAAATACAAAAATAAACAATACTCACGAAATGAACGGTATGGTAAACAGCACAGCTCAATTCCATCGCAATGTCACACAAAATAATTCAATAAAAATGAAAATCAATCGAAATCTATATAAATTCAATTTGTCAATGCAGTCAGAAACATTGAAATGGCATAGTAACAAATTTAGTATAGTGAGTGTGGCTCTTAGGTGCAACATATGGTGCTGTTTCTTAAAAAAATAATTATTTTACCTGTCACAGGTGTGGCATCTATACTTATGAAGTGAACGGTATGGTAAAAAACACAGCTCAATTTCAATACAGTGTCACACAAAATAATGAAATCAAAATGAAAATAAATCGAAATTTAGGAAAATTCAATTTATCAATGCAATCGGAAACATTGAAATGGAATCGAAACATATTTAGTATAGTATGAGTGGCTATTATGTGCAACATATGGCCCTGTTTAAAAAAAAAAACATGTTTGTACCTGTCACAGGTGTGGCATCTATATAGTTGGTATATAAAAACAAGCGTGTATTCGAATGTAACGTTGCGTCAAAATTTCAATGCAATTGATGAAGAACTTTCGGAGATTACGGCATGTGTTTCTCTTACATAAAACAGATGGTGCTGTTAAAAAAAAAACATGTTTTTTTCCTGTCACGAGTGTGGCATGCCTATAGTAGGTATAAAAAAACACGCGCTTATTCGAATGCAATGTTGTGTCAAAATTTCAAAGCATTTGGTAAAGCGGTTTCGAAGATTTCCCTCCTATGAAAAACACACGAAAAAACACAGTATTTTTTAAACATGTTTTTCTCATCATAGACATGACATCTATATAATATGTATATATAAACCCGCTCGGAAGCAAATGGAACGTTGTGTGAAAATTTCAAAGCAATCGGTGAAGAACTTTTGGAGATTAGCGGTAATGAACAAACGAAAATTTTTATTTTTATTTATATAGATATATATATATTTAGTTTATCAATCAAAATTAATGATTAGTAGATATCCACTACAACATGAAGACTACATAGATTAGTAAATAAAATTAAAATACAGCTTCTCTGCATAGTTGTTACGGCCTGGTCAACCAGATATTAACACGGATTAACACGCCAAATGATACTCCTAGTGGTTGAGGCGTCATCACATGTCACTTATTTTACAAGGTAATTGTTATTATTTCTTCTTCTTCCATTTCTAGTTTCATCTCTCGAAGGGCACATATAATAATAATCGTAACCTATATATGACAGCTATATCAGGGAAAATTATTAGAATTTATTTCATAAGATTTAAGTAATATTTACCCTGTTTGGGTGGCTCGCCATGCGTTCTCACTAGAATATCCTAATCTGCCAAACATTACTGGCCTGGGAAGAATAAGATGTAACAGATTATCGGATAACGAACACTTCCCTTAATGTAGGCGAAGATCATGCTGAAAACGGGACGTTCTTGGTCCCGTAACACTGTTTCTAGAGGGAAAATTGGTGAGAGAGCTCCATGCGAGACTTGGTTTTCATTAAATTTCATTGCTGCCGGCTCCCCTCCCACTCAAGCATCCCGTGTTAACACAAGATCTCGTTTTATCAAGAAGTGGAAAGAGAGCTCATATTTAATCCATTTTAGAACTGACAATTAAGTTCATTCAAGGGATATATTTTTATGGTGTTTACAGTCAAGAGACTGATGGTTTAAGAAGAATTCCCAATATTATTAGCTGTTGAATTTAACAGCTACATGGCAATGATTCACCATTTTCTCCAGAGGAAATTTCAACTCGAGCCTTGTTTTCTATGAATTATCAAAGCTACTTTAGCATTTATTTGTTAGTACAAAATAGCAGAAACAATATTGCATATTGCATTAAAGTTAGTAAATGGTGTCTTTGGGATATTTCTAAAGGATATGCGTTTTAGGATATACCCAAGGATATCCATGGTTCTTCAAAATCTAATATACGGAAATCTAGCATGAAAAAGTGTTTTCCCTGCTTTGTTAAATCTGGTTTACTAGTGATCACTGTTCCCTAAGTCAGTACCTAGTTATTGATTTGCGTCTCCGTTTTGATCAGAACTATATCTAATATTATTTTCCTGGGCTGGCGCCTTAATACATTGTTTAAAATAAAAAATCATCAACTAATTCTAAAAAGAAATAAATAGTTTGCTTTGGCATTCTAGGCTTTATTATTCTAGTTTATTATTTTATAACTAATCTATAATTCTAAAAGTGTTATACCTAGAAACAAAGATATTTCTGCCTTCCATTCTGTCGCTGTTCTGTGGCCTAAAGATGTATAGATATCTGTAGACCACCGAATGTAACGTTATTATTTCTCTTCACTTGTACCCAAAGAGTTTGTGTGGCTCAGTTTTAATTCCCTGTCTGACACTAAATTTTATATTTTCCCCCTTGACCTATGTTGCTACTCCTTTTCCTCGTCTAATCTGTGTATCAGTGTAAAATATTTTTAACCTAATAGTTCTGTATACCGCTAATAGTTCCCTGTTTTCTACAGTAATCCATGTTTCCGGTATGACAATTATATGTGTATTAGAGCACATATATCCATCAAATTCATATAATATTTGTCTAATAGTTCTGCTATTTTCGTACTATACATTTAGGGATGTTGTTACATGCATGCTCATGTTCTTTGTTTAGACAATCGTTTGAAAATTTCTTTCTCAATTTTTTCTTGGGAAACATTTAAATTTTCAACATTTTAATTTTCGTAGCTCGATTGTCTTGTTTAAAAATGTGTCGATGATCAGGATTGTGCTTTAATTAAAGATATTGGTATGTCATTGTCAAGGTAACAGATCCAATAACAAAGCCAAAGCTGGAGACCCCTGTCCATACTACTCACGGGGCCTCGTAGCCTGGTGGATAGCGCGCAGGATTCGTAATTCTGTGGCGCGGGTTCGATTCCCGCACGAGGCAGAAGCAAATGGGCAAAGTTTCTTTCACCCTGAATGCCCCTGTTACCTAGCAGTAAATAGGTACCTGGGAGTTAGTCAGCTGTCACGGGCTGCTTCCTGGGGGTGGAGGCCTGGTCGAGGACCGGGCCGCGGGGACACTAAAGCCCCGAAATTATCTCAAGATATGGGTAAAGATCTTTTTGAATCTACAATAACTTCCTTGCATCCTCATTGTCCTCAGTAAAAAAACTCAGATCAATATTATCTATCAGTCTTAACCCTGAAAAATGGTCCTCTTTGCTTCATTAGCCAATTAGGCTACTACCCCTTCCTCTTCATCTGTGCAAGAGTATAATGCTATAATATGCACTCTAATGCTGTCAAATGTACAATGCTTCCACAAGCATGTTTATGATGACAAGCATTATTATAATGCCAACACTAGAGTTATATTGCATTCATAAGCAGTTTAATGCTCTCTCACAAGAACACTAATGCTCTAACAAGAATTATAATGCTCTCACAAGAACTATAATGCTCTCACAAGTACATTCGACCTATCGCAAGAATTATAGCTCTTTTTCACAATTCTTCTAACACGGTATTCCGCATGATAACATTAACTTTAGCTCATATAGTTATAAGAAGCACAAACTAGCTCTCACAAATGCTGAAACACTGTCCCAGCTACTGTTAGGATGTTTCAAGCAAGAAAATATTAGAATATATTCTGCCTGACGACCTGGCAAAGATAAACTATGGGATTACCGAGCAATTTTGTCGGGATACTTGAACCGAAACATGTTTCTATAGCAGTCCCAATATTCTGACCAGCCCCATATAAAGCACACATATAACCCAGCTATGATAACACTCGTAGACAGAGCAGCTTCAATATCTTCTGATATTGCAGCAATACGATGGGATCGCTTGCCTCACAGTAGTGATGGCTCCCCATGTTGGTGATTTTTCTGTTATCAATCACCATATGGCATACCTCTCTGACCACAGTAAGAATGCAGGTTAAGATTTACATAAAATATATACACTGTACTGAGTAGATGGAATGTGCTAGGAAGTGACAAAGTAAAGGCAGACTCCATACACTGCTTTAGCAGTATATATGACTTATCACAAAAGGCTCGGAAACCTGTATATAAATAGTATTCAAAGTCCAGAAGGGACGAGGTCTCAGACCTAAATCTCAACCACCTCAAATATAACAGTGATTATACATATAGAAATATCTATACATATACATATATAAATGTGTAAATGTATTTATGCTTAAATACATATACATACTTGCATACATTTATGCATACATAAATACTAACACTCATACAAACATATTATGATGATGTCAATATCATCTGTTGAGCGTACCCGATCCCATTTTTTGTTTCCCAGTGAAAAGCTGTGATCCTACTGTCACGTGTGTGTAGTTTCTTTCTTACTGTTCATCATTTTCTCCTCAAAAGTGATGTGGGTGGTATATTGATCGACTGCAATCAGTTCACCAGTGCAGTCCTGAACTGAAGACGTGTTCCAGTGGGAAGAAGTGGCCGAGACGGTGTAGACTGTGATTTGTCTGTGATACTTAGTGAAGTATTGATGATTGGACCAATGTATCGCGAGATGGCCAAGTTACGAGATGGAAATACTGTCCGTCTGTACGGAAGCCTGTGTGGAAGCCTGTGTGGAAGCCTGCCAGCATGTCCATAGTTCTAGTGTTTTTAACATCCTTATTGAAAACCTCGTTACCATGACATTTGCTGAAGAGGTTAAATTGTTAAGCTATGCTGATGATATAGCATTAGTCAATACAGGTCCTTCACTTCAAAATAAAGCACAAGGGGGTTTAGATAAAGTACCATCTGAATGCAGCATTTTTGGGGCTAAAAATATCTGCACAGAAGTCTAAGGCAATGAGACTAGGTGGCAACACTCCTGACAGGCACTTTCGCATTCAAGACCTTCAGTGTGTTACGCAATATCAAAATCTCGGAATGTGGATAGATTCTAAAATGACATTCAACAAGCGAATTCAATATCTGAAGGAGAAAGCAAAATCACGACTGAATATAATGGGAGTAATCACTGGGCCCTGTCTAGGAGCAGGACACAAAGTGTTAAGAATGTGCCAAATACACTCCTTTTGTTCCCTATTTGATTATGCATCGTCTTATTTACTCACTCTCTCTTCTCCTGGTCAATGGGCAAATGTTGAGATTATTCAAAATGATGCAAAGCTAATCATAACAGGAGCTCACAGATGGGCTAAAAATACTGAACCTAAGACAGTGTTTTGCAGGAGACCCCTGCCAGCGTGTTGCTGGAGACCCCCTGTCAG